>NW_022146166.1:0-157001 GCF_002938485.1 Sitophilus oryzae
ATAGAAAATATTGATGAAGAAGACTGGTTAGGAGCAAGAAACTACTGTAGGATGCGTTGCATGGATTTGGTATCATTGGAGACAAAAGAAAAAAACGAATGGTTAAAGTTAGCAATCGCAAGAGATGATGTCGACGAAGTTTGGACGTCTGGCAGAATATGCGATTTTAACGTAAAATATATATTTAACATAGAAAAACTAAAATTTTAAAACAATAATTATACTTTAAGGGTTGCAACAGACCGGACCTCTTGCCTAAAGACGTAAACGGTTGGTTTTGGACCTCCATCTTTGCAAAACTGCCTCCCACTACAGATAGAATTTCAAACGACTGGTCGGAAACTGGAGAATTAGGAAAAAGACAACCGGACAACAGGTATATTAGATGAAATTGAAATATACAGGGTGTTTCAAAAAACATGTGCTATCCCTCGTGTGGAGATTCTTCCTTTTTTTTCAATTTATTATAATTTCCTTCCAAGTGCTTTTAGTGATGGGAATGAAATTTTGAGGGTGAAAGTTACTATAAGTTTGACATATTTTAATGCTAAAAAAGTGTCAACATGTTCACCAGGGACGTGCATATGGGTTATCACTGGAATATTTTTCTAAAAAAATGTGCGCCAGTGACTTAATTTTCTGTGGTTAGCAAAATTGTATAGAACGTTTAATGCTCATTAAAAGTTGTATATATTTTGTCGATTTCGGTCTCCTCGATGGGATAAATGCAATTTTATTAAATTGCTTTAATCCAAGTCTAATAGCAAGGTTTAAATTTTTTAATGTCATTAAAACTGGCCAAAGTATTAAATAAGTACCCATTGATTCCTCGTCAAAAATGAAAAAAAGTTCCTATACATGGGTGCGGAAATGCATAGTTTTAAAGTTGCAGGATGTTAAAACTTTTAAAAATTATAAAAACCATAATTTGCTGTTATAAATTTCAATAAACTTTTATTATGATTAATAAAATTGCGTTTATCTCATCAAGGAGATCAAAATTTCCAAAATTTCAAGAACGTCAACTTTTATTTATTCTTTATACTTGATAAAATATTTGATGTAATATTTTTTAGGGAATATTCTATAAACAGGAAACTGGAAAGTTGTTTGGCTGTATTCAACAATAAATATAACGATGGAATTAAATGGCATGATGCCGTATGCAGTAGAAGACGTTCTTTTGCTTGTGAGGATAGTAAAGAATTATTGCAATACGCCAGATACATCAGACCAGACCTAAAAATCTGATAGTCAATCTGTAATAAACATATTAGAAAAAATAAACGTATTATATTGACATGTCGATAGTAATAATTTGTGATTATAACTTAAAATATATCCCTTCTAAAAATAATAATAATAAATATAATAATGATGGGAAAAACATATGCAGAAAAAATTAATAAGTATCAAGACCTAAGCTACGAATTAAAACGCGTGTACAAACTGAAGAAAGTTCAAATATTACCGTTCATCATATCGTGCAACGGACTCATTGAAAGAAGATTCATGAACAACTCATTAGCAGGAATTGCACAAAAGGCAGCTATTCTGGGCACCTGTCATATAATTAGAAGATATTTAGTAAAGGATTAATAACCTTGGTCGATAAAACCCGGTTATACTCCTTAATACCAACCACAAAAAGCGAGAGATAAAAAAAAATAATGATAATATAATAATGATAATAATTACGAAACCGCTTGACCTAGCATGAAATTTGACGCATAGGTTACTTGCGTGACGCAAATATTAGGGATACAAGGTTGCATAAAAATTTCTTAAAATGTGTCCTAGAAATACGACTTTTTGCACAAAGGTTTTTTAAGTGACTGAGTACTTACAGTAAAAATACTCAAGGCAAAAGCTAGTAAATTTATATTATTTTTACCTTAGCATACATATGGGCAGCATCAGTAACTAACTGTCTCAAGTTCAAAGGTTGATTGAACGTTAACTCTGGATTCCTTCCCAAAATCGTTGAAACTATTGTTAAAAGTTCTACAATTAATTGTCTGTATTCTGGCACGTTGATATGATTTAGCATCTGAAAAATATTAAGTATATAAAATATATTAAAATTAAGGTTATGTAATAATTAAAGCAAACCTCTTCTACTAACAACGAAAATGTCAGTTCGTTTTTTGTCATGTTGGACATAGTGGGTTCCCTGGGGATTATGTTTCCCTCGACTACAACTCCTTTGGGAGTTCTTAATAAAACGTCCCAAACTTCGTTGTAGAATCTGTGCGGTACCCGACATAAACAGCCTTCTAATTGTCTTTTTTGTAATGGCTCTAACCTAAAAAATAGTTACATTTAAATAAAAAAGGACAAGTCCATAAACTAATGTCGATTTTAAAATAGCTACTAACTGTCAAATGTGCCAAATGGAACTTCAGTCAAATCTGTTGCAAACTTTCCTACACACTCTGTATATACAGGGTGTCCCACTTAACAGCCAATAAGCTTAACAGCGTACAAGCCAATATCTTGGTTGTTTGTTGAGCGATCTTTTTCATTTTTTTGGCAGAAGGCTGTATGGCTATAAGACGTACATTTTGCCCAGGATAAGAAATGCGATACCTCATAGACGTACGTTTTAATGGGGTTTGATATTTTTTCGAGTCAAGAGTAAACTACCCTTAGGACAGTATTTATTTCAAATCTGATAAATTATATTGAATCCTCCTTACCTAAGATACTTAAGTTCTAATTTTTATAAATATTGATAAATCATTAAAATAAGACATTTTTATTTTTATTATTTTTTTTTTAAGTACTTACGACGCCACTGGATAAACAACTGGTTTATTATCAGTAACCAATTATATCCAATTATGGTAGTTTGGTCGAAGATGTTGACTTTTAGTTCGTTATAGTTTTATAAATCTTTGTTTAGAGCATATTTTTCAAAGTTAATAGTGATTGTTTTAAATATCTAACTATTTCTGATTTTTTTTAAATATTCCTCAATAAAATTAATAAAAATCATATTTCAGATTCCATTGAAAACGGGCTTTTAAATTATTTTGCTAACTCATTTTATTCATTTGTATTAGCTAAACAAAAACAATTTTTAAAGTAAACAAAATAAATTGAAAATATTTAGTTTTTTGTATTGTATCTTAATTATTATGGAAGCTATCTGAAACTTAAATCGATTATTAATTGATAATTGGTTATAATTGGTTATTGATATAATTGCGAGAAATTCTATGAGTCTAGTCGAAGATTTCTGAAGTTCTAGCGTCATTCTATGTGAACCAGAGGTAGTCAGTTCTTGTTTAGTAAAGTGATGATTGAAGATATAGTTAAAACAGCTTTAATTGCAAAACGGTTAAAATTAATTAATTGAAAATTAAAATTTTAAATTAATTAACTAAAATTAAAATTTAAATTAATTAACTAAAATTAAAATTTTAACCGCGTTTTTTGCAAAAAATAGATAAAAAATGGCACACCCGACTGCATACGTCTTGTCATCAAAGTTTTACTAAACAAGACTGATGCACACCACTGCTTCTAGTTGCATAAATTTGGCGCTAAATTTAAAATGTGACTAAACTATGTAATTATCAATTTCGTCTCCAAACTACGGTACTTATAAAAACACACAAATAAAATAACATTTTAATAACACACCCTGTATCATTTATCAAAATTAGAACTTAAGTGGTATCTTGGGTAAGAAGGATTCAATATAATTTATCAGATTTTGAAATAAATACTGTCCTAAGGGTAGCTTACTCTTGACTCGAAAAATATTAAACCCCATTAAAACGTACGTCTATAAGGTATCGCATTTCTACTCCTGGGCAAAATGTGTACGTCTTATAGCCATACAGCCTGCCAAAATGAAAAGACCGCTCAACAAACAATCAAGATATTGGCTTGTATCCATCTTAAGTGGGACACCTTGTATATGAAATATAAATTATTATAAGTTATTTATTCTCATAATAACCTAAACACTAAAGAAATGCTTATTAGTACTTACTTTAAACTATTATGAGATTCACACTCTGTAATTGATAAAACCTTAAAAATTAACTGTCTAATTTCGTAAGGACTATGTTCTTCGATCTTCTTTTTACTTCCTATGATATCTAAATAATATTTCATTGCCTCCAAAACCCAACCAACTCTAATTTTTAAAATCCCTGAAAATTAATTAATAATATTATGTTACTCAATTGTTCTACTTTAAATTTAAGAAAAATTAAACATATATACCGTATGATTGAAAAAAAAAGGCGTCCAGTTGGCTAGGAAATGAACATCGATGACATTTCCCATATAAATTTACATATAAAATGACAGCGATCTTCATTCCATAGCCATCGCTGACGCCGTTTTTTCTCGATCATACGGTACATAGATTATACCAAACAAACTTTTAGTAACGTGATTAAGCTTGACCGGCACAGCGTTGCCGACTTTTACATATTTTCTTTTAATCAAAATAATTTAGCGACAAAAATAAATTAATTATAAATATATACACATTCATTATTTACATTAACAAAACTAACCTCCTTAACAGTACTTAAGGGACATAAAGGTCCATTACTATCGCTTTCCCGTTCAAAATATTCTAATAAAGTTGCAATGAGTTTTTTACGGCTATTAAGCTATCTTGTTCACTTCGCTCTAAAAGAGGTTCTAAAACGAACAATGTTCGACTGCAAGGTGTGCTAGTAAAACATTTTAAGCTTAAAGTATCACAACACAATTCATTTAAACCAAAAACTCGCAATACAAAACTAAAGTGTCAAAACGAATGACAATTTTAAGGAAATAATCAAAAATAAATGTGGCAACTTGACGATTTTTACAGCAGAGCTACCACCTGAATCCCCAGCGGGAAATTTAAATTCCTATTAGTCAGCCCGGCGCCGAATATGTCCACAATTGGTTCTAAAACGAACAATGTTCGACTGCAAGGTGTGCTAGTAAAACATTTTAAGCTTAAAGTATCACAACACAATCCAAAAACTCGTAATACAAAACTAAAGTGTCAAAACGAATGACAACGTCAGGAAATAAATAAATAAATGTGGCAACTTGACAGTTCTTACAGCAGAGCTATCACCTGAACTGTAAACTATAGACTGGATTTCGGCTGGTGTCATTGGTTTGTCGAAAACTGTTTCATTCTGTCCAATAACACCTACAGTCAGCTGAAAGTGTAAAATATTATAAAGATATTCCCAATAAGTTAACGAAAATAATATACGATCGAAAAAAACCGTCATAGACGGTTGAGAAATGCATAACCGTCTTTGAAGCCTTTTTTTATCGTATCTATTCTATTATTTGGCTTATGTACCTGCTTTCCATGAACCAAGACAGCAGTAATAAAAGGACTTATAGAATCTACAGTATGATGTAACAGACTACTGGTGTATCTGACTGCTGACCAGTGTCTGAGGCATCCAGCATGATAGTAAGAGCTAAAAGATACAAACTAGTCTTAAAGAGTTACTTGTTAACACCTTAGGGTGGCCATAAATTTCTTAAAGATCACGAAAATAAATGTAAAAAAAACTGTGTATAGAATGTTTCAACCATCGTTCAACGTCACGTCATTTGTTTTGTCGAACTCTCTCAATCACTTGCCAGCCAAATGAAAGAGATTCGTGACGTCATTACGGCATTTGTAAATTACTGATGAAGAGTTCAAGAAAAAATGAATAAATGCCGAAAAAACGGAACTCGCTCAGTCAATACACGCACTTAAATTTTTTTAAACAATATGAGCTGATCTCAGGCACACCCTAAAACTCATATTTGACAAATAATGACGTAGCGGTGAACGATGGCTGGACAGTCTTTTTTTGTCTAAGCTTTAAACTACACTACATAAATTAATTCATGATGGCCACCCTAATATACCTACACAATAATGAATTCTCAATAGTAGTATCCTGGATTTTAAAATGTTTTCCTTCGCGTCGCAGTATAAAACCGTACAACTGGGCTTTAGCATACAAACTGTCTTGATTTTTGAGACACTCTATAATTTCATTAGTCGATTTATCCTTATAACTCTGAAATGCTTATTTTAGTAACTGAAACAATTTGAAAGGCCCTATATTAAGTCTTACAGATAAATCCTTCAGTTGGTCGGTGTAATTCAACGCCCTTGGCACATCTGTCAAACTTTGGTAACCTATGTATTCGTGTTCCAATTGTTGAAAGTGGGTAAAACTATCTGTCAAACCGTCTAGCTGATTCATAAAATCTAAATGTTCTATAAATATTAAAAATGCGTTACTATAGAGCAAATACCTGATAGGGAAATACCTTTGAATAAGAAGACTAAGGAAGGAGCATAATGCTATCCATGTATTAATGCATGGTGGGCGGAAAAAGCGCCATAAAAGCACTCTAGGGTGGGGATCCTTGACAGTTCTGTTTGACGATTCATTTGACACATTTGAATTTGATTTGAAATTTTGTGGATTTGTCAGTCTTTACGGAGCTTATTTTATGTTATTTATTATTTATTCTACTACTGATAGTTGTATAAAGGTAGTAAATCTAGATGGAAATTGTGGCAGCACTTAAATTAACAGTGACACTATCGCGATTTATCGAAAAAGTTCTCTAAAATAGTTGGTTGTGTAGCGTGCGGTAGATCTCGGCAAAAATTGAGTGAAATAATGGAACAACTTTTCGCTAGTGACTATATAATATACATACGTGTAGTAAACCGATCATTTATGAAATTCACTTAAATTAACTAAATTATATATTTTTCTTGCATTTTAGCTTTTATTTATTACTTGTCAAAGATTAGATGTCAAAGAATTTAGATACGTTAATTTGACTTACCTGCTTCAGTAGCGTATCGGATGTTTGTGGTAATAAATACTTATTATAACTTATCTATTTTTATTAGAATTATATATTTTTATAACAATTTTAATAACTACCAATATTTATTCACAACGTAAAATAAAACAACAAATTATTGAGTCTACCCCACGTCTACCCTACATCATAGTTTTACATTTTTTAAATAAAATTTGAACGACACTGATAAACCGGAATTTAAATCGGCCATATTTGAGGCCCATCGCGGTGTACCTAAGATTTTTGATATGCTCCTTCCTTAGTCTTCTTATTCAAAGGGATATACCATAGGGAATAATAATACCATAGATAAAGGAAATAAATTTAGATTGAAATGTCAAAATTTTGGGTCGCGACCGTTGTACGCGATCTGGCGCTGCTATGGTGGTTGCTAAGAACAACCGCCAAACAACAACAGAAATAATTTTCTCTTGTCAAAGTCAGAATCTTCGAAAATTATAAAATCTTTCAAAATCTAAACCGCTCTCATTCAAAAAATTTCCGAAGGGTGTTTAAAGCGTCCATTTTCAAAGTAATTATTGCTATCTTGTGAGTTTAAGTTTTTACTCAAACCCGTAATAATTGTGAAAAAGTGGCATTAAAAACTTAAAAAACTTTGCTGCGAACTGTGAACTGCAAAAACCATCGTGGATCGTGGCATAACGTCGGTTTCCAATGTTTCCAATGTGTTGTTAATATAAAATAAAGTTTCTTGTATGCAACACACTGTATTTTATTTATAAAATTAAAAGAAAATAATAATAAATTTGAATAAATAATATTTGGCTTAAATTAAAAGCTTTGCGACCGTTGCAAGAATAGCGCCAAATAGTGTTTACACATTGTCCTTATGGCATAGGGCACTTTCAATCTAAACTTGTTTCATTTATCTATGTCTAAGATTTCTGATATGCTCCTTTAATCCTTTTATTCAAAGAATTATTATGAATAATAGCAAAGATAGAATTTAAAATCTTTTTTAGCGAAAAATAATTTAAAAAAAATATTTTTTTACTTAAAATATAATTCATAAAACTTTAAACTTACCAACACAAGAACTAGAAATAAGATTTTGCAGCCGTCCTATGCGAACTTTAACATTATCACAATACCCTTTTTTCAGCATAGCCAAAAGGTCTAACATTTGCTTGAACTGGGGATCCCTCATATGCTCTTCCCTGATCAACAGACACACTGTAGGTCTTCCAGATAATCTCCAATACCTACCAATAACGATTTCATAAATTTCTGAAGAAAAGTTTTTTTGCAAATCATATTACCTTCCAACAAATTGTAACTCTGTTTTTATATCGTCGATTAGCAGGGCCATGTCTCTATATAGATAAAAGTCGGATACTTCGAAGATAAGAGGATAACAAAGGACAGTGGCTCCACATATGCGATATAGTTTACTAGTTCCTAAAATAAAAAAAAATAAAAAATACAGAAAACCCTGACCAAAAATGGACACTTAGAAATTTTCATGTATTTTAAACATCAATATATTTTGTTCTTGTAGGTCGATTTTGATGATTTTTTAAGTAATTTGTAGCTAAATTATTTGAATTTTTTGTCCCCTTTTAAATTTTAAAGCACCCTTCTGTATATTATACCAGGGAAAACAAAATAATGTTAGAAAGTTCGAATGGTTTTCCAAAATAAGCAATTTAAAAACCACTTTATCCTGTAACCTGGAATAGAAATTCTCCAATAGTCTAAGACACGTAAAGAAATTTCTCAGAACTTACCACCGAGAAAAATCAAAGATTTTCCTTGGTTTAAGCACAGATTATACAGATTATAAACTTATCGTCAAAAGCATTGTTTTTCGTGGTTCCAATTTTCGGAATCGCGCACTAGTTAGGTTACTAGTTTGCGCACATAACACGCCCACTTATAGCCTCTAAAATTGTGCACAGCGCCAGTTATTACGCTGTTTAAACGCGAGTTTATTTTTGCGCACAGGAAATTTTACTCGTTTGCTCATCGTCATTCTTCTTCTTCTTTTAGAAGGCGTATCGCCTGTTTAGTTCCGGTTGACTGCTAACTGTCTTGCCAACGTTTAGGTGGTCGTCCAGTAGGTCTTCTACCATGGGGTACGTTGTTGCGAATTATTATGGCCATTCTGTCGGGGCCCATTCTATTGACATGCTGGTTCCATTCTCTTCTTCTCTGCCTTATCCATCTGACAACGTCGTTTGTTTGGCACTTTTTCTCTTATGTCTACATTTCTCTGTCTGTCCCTCAATGTGTATCCAGTTATCATTCTTAAGGTCTTCATTTCAGTAGTTCGTAGGATTCTCTTTGTTACTGATGTTTCAGCTCTGATTTCCGCACCATATGTCATCACTGGTCGTATGCAGGTTTTGTATATTCTTGACTTACATTCTGTACTCAAATGTTTTTTTTCCATATGGGATATTTAAGATGTCCTGATATTGCGGCAGCTTTGTGGGCTTGTTTCCTTACTTCTTCTTCCAGGAATCCTGAGCTTGTAATTTTGCATCCGAGGTATTCGAATGACATTATCTGATCAATAGTTTTGTTTTTTATTACCAATTTGCACCGTAGAGGCCCCTTTGTAATGGTCATGCATTTGGTCTTATTTGTGGAAATTTGCATGTTAAGTTTTTCTGCCTGTCTGTTAAAAACTTGTAGCATTCTTTGGAGGTCGTCCTCTGACTCTGCAATAAGTACTGCGTCATCGGCATAGCATAATATGTTTACTTTATACATTCCCATTCGATATCCTAATCCAGTATTCTTGACGGTTTTTATTACTTGATCCATGATTGTGTTGAATAACAGAGGGCTGAGACTGTCGCCTTGGCGAATACCAGTTGTAGTTCGAAGATGCTGCGTTAAGGTAAAGTTTGTTCTTATTTGGGTTGTCGTGTTTGTGTTTAAGTCCTTGATAAGTTCTGTGAGTTCCTTCGAGACATTACTGCTTTCCAAGATGGTGATGATGTTTTAGTTGAACTCTATCAAAGGCCTTTGTTAAATCTATAAAACATAGATAGGCTGGAGAGTTATATTCTAAGGACTTTTCAACTAGTTGCCTGAGTATGAATAGTGCATCGGTAGTTGATCGGTTTCTTCGGAATCCTTGTTGTTCCTCGCTTATTGGTACTATTGAGGAGATTTTGTCCGCAATGATCTTAGTCAGAAGTTTTAGCGAGGTGCTCAGTAATGTTATTCCTCTATAGTTTGCTGGGTCTGTTATATCTCCCTTTTTAAAAATGGGTATTGTTATACTTTGTTTCCATTCTTCTGGTATTTTCTTATGTTGTAATATAATGTTAAACAGTTTTGTGTATTCCTCTATGATAGCCGTGTTGCTCATCGTCATAATTTTTTTTTTGCTCATCGTCATAAAAAACAATTTTCGTGCTACGAATTAGGGATAAGATTTTTATCTGTATACATATAGTATACCTAATCTGTGGTTTAAGTAAGAACAATCTTGGGATTGTCACGGGGGGTTTTTAACAGGACACTGTCTCATCAATGAACACTTCAGTAGATTGAAGCTAAGAAACAACGGTTAATGCAGATTCTGTGAGGAAAATGGGGAAACACCAGAACACCTCATCACTGAGTGCGCCGAGACGGCAACCATTCGTGCCATAAACTTTGGTACGACTGATATCGGAGACGGAGAACTAACCTCTGTAAAACCGCCTCAAATACTGGCTTTTGTCAAAGCCTTGAGACTGTATGATGAGTTATTGTAACTCAAGAAAGAGGAACACTATAGATCTACAGGTTGCGCTGATTAATAGCTTACACCTTTAGGACAAAGTAGTTTTGAACTTCCTTACTTTGGAAACTCATTCCACAGGGTGTTTTCCAAACTTTTCTGTACTTACCTAAACTTCCGATAGGTCTTTCAGGTCTACCTTTGAGTTTTAATTTTTTATTTACACCTAAGTTCTGGTAGACTTTTACAAGCTGGGTGGACGACCATATTTGTACCGGTTCCACTTCGTGAGGGGTTTGAGTTTGAATACCATAGGTTGCCATCATAGCTTGAAGACGCATTGATTCGGCTATTAGTACAATCTGAACGACTAAATCGGTAGCCGTACCCTAAATCGCAAAAGAAAAATATTCGTTTATTATAAAACACATATTTCTTTGATTTAAAAGTAACTTTTATTTTACTGAGATTGAATTAGGTAGATTGTTAAGTGCTGTTATATGTGCCAGTAAGAACAATTATAAAGTGTATTAGGTATAAAATTAATAAATATTAAAATAAGATAAAGTGCAACATACTGCAAAATCAAATAAATATATTCTATCCAATTGAGTCAAGGAAAATTTTGACATCCAAATAATGACAGAAAATACTAATTTATCTGTTATTTAAAATGACAGACACAACTATCACTGTCAAGTATCTCTAGTTAGATACTTTGATTAGATTTTTATAAAATTCCACTGAATACCGCATAAATCATATATATAGTTCATACCAATTAAACTTTTAGTCACGTGATTAAGCTTGACCGGCACAGCGTTGCCTACTTTTACATATTTTCAGTTGAAATCAAAATTTTTAGGAAACAAAATTAAAATAATTATAAATATGTTAGATGTTATTATTTAGATCAACAAAACTCATCTTAATTAACATAACGCAAAAGGGACATAAAGGGCCATTACTACCGCTTTCCCGTTCAAAATATACGTTGGTATACGGCTATTACACTGTCTTGTACACTTCGCACTAAAAGAGGTTTTAAAAGAACAATGTTCGAAAAACGTCCGAAGCACTAAAAGTTCCAGAATGCACATTATATAATCTTTGAAAAACCAAACAGAGCTACAGATTTCGAATTTAGAAGAAATATGTCTGCAAGCGTTTCCCGAGCAAAATCCGAATTACAAAGAATACCTACATTGTTTGAGGGAAGTAATTTACAAAATGTATGCGCTGAAAGGATAAAAATCACAGTAGAAACTATTTTCCGGCAATTTATCGAAGAGTCTCCAGAAACTAAGATTTCCAAAAGTTCGTTATATTTGGGATTAAAAAATGAGTTTTCATTTCAAAAAACGGGATGGAAGAAAACAGTTATTGGAAATGCCTGGAATCAGATTAAAAGAATATTATTTTTGAACAAATACCATGCTGCTAAAAGCGAAAAGCTCTTTAAACCTGTTTTTCTGTAGAAATTTGTACTTAAACGAGCCCTTAAATAAATATTATTACTGCTTGCTCGACTTCTTGTTATATTATTTATTATACTTTTTAGTGCATCAGACGCTTTTTGAATTGCCTTAAATCGAGATCCTAAATCGTTTTGAATATAGTTTACTACATTAAGCATAAGTATAAGTTAAGATATTCTTTGGTATAAGCCTTAAATCGAGATCTTAAATAATATAGGTATTTTTTTTAAGAAAACTCGGTATCTAGTTAATAAAACAATATTTTTAAAATTAGTGCGCTTCTTTTATATTTTTTTTAATACGTCAACATCTTTAGAATTTCATAAAATTAATTTTTATTATTATAAACCGCCACTGATAATATGAAATTTCAAGTCACTCCGCCAATGCAATAAGAAATATGTCAAGCATTTGACATGACAAAGGTCATAACCTAATTTTTTTCATGAGGGTTTAGATGGTGCAAGAAGCCGCATACGTTAAGTTACTAAAACGGCTGGTACCTCTAAATAGGTATTAAAAATACTATATATAGTTCATACCAATTAAACTTTTAGTCACGTGATTAAGCTTGACCGGCACAGCGGTGCCTACTTTTACATATTTTCTCTTAATCAAAATATTTTAGGAAACAAAAATAAATTAATTATAAATATGTAAGCAGTTATTATTTAGATCAACAAAACTCACCTAATTAACAGCATTTAAGGGACATAAAGGGCCATTACTACCGCTTTCCCGTTCAAAATATACGTTGGTATACGGCTATTACACTGTCTTGTACACTTCGTACTAAAAGAGGTTCCAAGAGGAACAACGTTCGACTGCAAGGTCTGCTAGTAAACATTTTTAAGCTTAAAGTATCACAACACAATTCATTTAAACCAAAAACTCGTAATACAAAACTAAAGTGTCAAAACGAATGACAATGTCAGGAAATAAATAAATGTGGCACCTTGACATTTATTACAGCAGAGAGCTACGACCTGAACTATCAGTGGGAAATTTAAATTCCAATTAGCCAGCCTGCTGGTTGGCAACAATGTATTTAAAAACCGCGCCCTCGATTACGTAACTAAAAGTTTAATTGGTATCGCTTATATGTATATTATGTTCACTAAATCTAGTTAATATTGATCTAGTTTGCCCAACATATTTTTGACTAAAATCTTTACAGGAAATTTCATAAATACCCGACCATTCCAGTGGAGGTGTTTTATCTTTAGGATTGCCTAACAGTTGTAATTTATTATTAGCGCAATACTCAAGTTTATAACTGACATTCTTGAAAATTCTTATTATTAGTATATTATTAGATAATTATTAATATTATTATGAATTCATATAAGTTTCAAAATCTCAATAAATTAAAACCTACCATAACCTCCACCGAACCTATTGCAACTATTACTAAAAACGAAAAAAATAAAAAACTTAAAATAAACAAAAAATAATAGTTTCATAACTTCACAAATATTAGAAAAAAATATAATTCGTTAATTATACTTTTCATGTGTTTTCTTAATCTTGTTTCTTCAACAAAAAATTACAGAAATACACCAAAATACACCAAAACATCATCGGAAGATAGATAAAACCAGGATACATAATATACTACCAGAAAAAGTAAGTCAACTTGACTCTGTTTCAGATTATTATTTTTTTTATATATAATTCATTATTGTTACTAAAGAAACATGTAAGCAGCTACAAGCCATGCACAAATTATAAACATACGCCTATCTAACATATATACTTAATGGACAAGGTTTTATTACAGATTTTCTAAATTAGAGTATCAAGGTATTAATAAATAATGAAAAGAATCATAAAATTACTTACTATGGACGGTTTTGCCTGCCAAAGCAAAAAATAAAAATTATTATTATATTATTACACGTTTTACATAATTATTCACATTTATAACATATAAATTAACAAAGGGATACCAGGTGTCCCTATATTCCGTGGACACTGAATTACTACGTTTTTTTGGAACAAATATATGTATGTTCATTAGACCCAATTTAGTTATACCGGGTGCGTCTTATAAGTGGCTCACCCCTATAACTTTTTTAATTTTTCAGGTGAAAAAATGAGATTTGGTGTGTTAGTATATGACATAAATTGGAATTGATTGACGTATTCATTTGTCTGGTCACTTCTTGTTTCACCGGAAATGACAACAACTTTTGATTTTTAAGTAGCACCCTCGGTATTTTTTTATTTAATTCGATAGAAAATGATATTCTGAGTTGAATGACATATCATATGTCAACTTTTGACATTTTCTCATATGGTTTATTTGAAATTGTAACATGCGGATCATAACGACAATTTGACTCGGAATACCAACTGTGTGGTACCAAATTATTCCTAAAAAACTGCTTTTTCCAAATATGCTAATGAGCCAGCCTCGTTCCATTTGAAAAAAATTGAGATATGATTAAAAATACGATTTGGGCATATTTTAACCGGCCAGGACAAGACACGAAAAACACTAGACGATCAAATATATTTTTCCAAGGCTCCTTGATTAAAAATTAGTGCTTTTAACACAGCCTCTAGACTGAAATTTAAAATATGATTTTTTTTAAAGCGAAAATGTCAAAAGTTGACATGTGATATGTCATTCTATTCAGAGTGACATTTTCTATTGCATAAACTAGAAAAATACCGAGGTTGCCATTTAAAAATCAAAAGTTGTAGTCATTTCCGGTGAAACAGGAATTGACCAAAAACAACGTCAGTCAATCCTAATTTATGTCATATACTAATATACCAAATCTCGTTATTTTATTTGAAAAAATAAAAAAATTATAGGGATGAGCCACTTTTGAGACGCACCCGGTAAACAAAACTGCTTTGTTCGTCCGTTAGAGGGCATCAAACACAAAAAATAAACACATTTTTTAAGATATTGTCTTTATATTAACAGAAATACTCTCTTCGCGTATATGTGAAAAACATATGATAAGTAGACGCTGATTTGGCACTTGCTTACATATACCCAAGCAGAACAATGGACTGATATCGACCCATTAGAAAGTTTTTTTTTGCAACATTAAGCATCAATAATTTTTTTAAACAAATATAAAATTACAAATAACTGTCAAAGATTTGTTATATGTTTTTGTTTCCTTTAGTTTGTCCTACGGAGGTTAGAGGTAAGGAGAATTATCTGAGTATATTGAAAAGTAGTCACCAAAGAGGGAACAATTAAGATGGCGCTGCTGTAGCAACAGTTCTACATTTGAAAGCAGCGCCAAAATTTTTTAGAACAGGAAATAATTAAAGAGGGATAGATAAATATGAGATTTCTCTTTGAATAAAAATAATAAGGAAGGAGCATATCAAAAATCTTAGATCGAACGCGACGGGGTCCTGAAATGGCCGACTTATACTCCGATTCAGCAGTGCCGTCCTAATTTTATTCAAAACATATAAAAAAATTATGTAGGGTAGACTCAATAATTTGTTGCTTACGTTGTCAATAAATGTTGGTAGTTAATAAAACTGACTGACAAATAAGACAATAAATAAGACTGACAAATTCACAAAGTTTCAAATCAAATTCAAATGTGTCAAATAAATCGTCAAACAGAACTGTCAAGGATCCCAAGCGCTACAGTGGTCATTTAATAAACCCATATTTTCCCCTTTTTCGTGACCACTTTTTCAAACAAAGCCCCGTAAGGGATGTTTCTCCTTACCTCTACCCTCCATAGTTTGTCCATACTGCAAATAAATTATTGAGGGTAAGTATGCTATGCAGGAACTTAAAAAAAACATAGTTAACACAATATATTAATTGAAAACGTTACCCATATTTTTATTAAAACTTTTTGAAGAATTTTACGAATAAAAAAATAGAAAATTGAAGTTATACACACACTAATATTATACACACCTGAAAAGCAGAATACCTCCCACCCTTTCTAGGCCTATTATATGAAGGCAAATACCTTCTGATAGGGTCCAATTCGTTTATGTGAAGTAGTCCTGCTGTAAGTAATTGGGCTAAAATGAACATAGCCTGATTCCACAGGAACAGACCATGATCTACAACCATCGTTTTTGGAGGGGATTTTAAGTCAATATTCTCTTTTTCTATGTAGTAATACATCGGTATGACCGGATCTAAACACAATAGATTAAAAAGAATATTTAGAAAAAATCTGAAAGATAAATCATATTTATATAGATAATACCAAATAAAATTTTAGTTCCGTGATTATTCTGACCGACACATTGTTGCCCATTTTTACATATTTCCTTTTGATCAAAATATTTTAGAAAACAAAAAAAAAACAAAAACAAATTAATTATAAATATATAAACCAGGGTTGGGTAACAGGTTTGGGTAGAAAAATAATTTTCTACGTGTATGTAGAAAAATGCGTAGAAAATGTCCTATGTACATGTTCAAAATCCATTTTGTATATTTAAAGTTGTTTTCCCTTTACAAGTTTCCTCCTGGGTGTCTTCTTTAAATTCTATAAGTGTTAAAACTGTCTCTTCTGTGACGGTACTAACTACTGAAGATAAGAGACAGTAATCGTTCTGAAGACTATTAGATTATTTTATTCTATTTAATTTCAATACCATAGAGAAAAGTCTGATTTTATAGTACAAGTTTTGGCTGTTCTTTTTTGAATTTTATCAAAGAACATCAAAGATTTTTTTGTTCTGTTTGAGTTTTACTTTTGAGAAATAGTTTTTGTTAAGTACTATAATCTCTACAATGAATCATAACAAGTCATTATTGGATGGAGACCATCTCTATTTCAAATAATATAAAAATTCATTGTTAAGGTTTTATGACATTATCTAATTGTTAAATAATAAATAACAATTAATTTAATTTATTAGATTATTTTATTCTATTTAATTTCAATACCGTAGAGAACAGTCTGATTTTATAGTACAAGTTTTGGCTGTTCTTTTTTTCAATTTTATCAAAGAACATCAAAGATTTTTTTGTTCTGTTTGAGTTTTACTTTTGAGAAATAGTTTTTGTTAAGTACTATAATCTCTACAATGAATCATAACAAGTCACTATTGGATGGAGACCATCTCTATTTCAAATAATATAAAAATTCATTGTTAAGGTTTTATGACATTATCCATTTGTTAAATAATAAATAACAATTAGTTTAATTGTTATTAATCTATTTTTTGTGCTATTCACTGTGTTAAAGTAGGTATTAAAAACAAATATAACAGTCAAAAATGGCTTTCAATATGTGTACATAACTGATTTTCTACATATGGACATGTAGAAAATGTAGACAATTAGTTGGTGAGGAAATTAATATTCTACGTGTAGAAAATATGGTAGAAAATGTAAAAATTTCTACCTACCCGACCCTGAAATAAACAGTTATTATTTACATCAACAGAACTCACTTCCTTAACAGCACTTAAAAGACATAAAGGGCCATTACTACAGCTTTCCCGTTCAAAATATTTTAATAAGGCTGCAATGAGTTTTCTGCAACGGCTATTAACCTATCTTGTACACTTCGTACTAAAAGAGGTTCCAAGAGGAACAACGTTCGACTGCATTGTCTGCTAGTAAAAATGTTTAAGCTTAAAGTATCACAATACAATTCATTTAAACCAAAAACTCGCAATACAAAACTAAAGTGTCAAAACGAATGACAATTTTAAGGAAATAATCAAAAATAAATGTGGCAACTTGACATTTTTTACAGCAGGGCTACCACCTGAATCTCCAGCGGGATATTTAAATTCCAGTTAGTCGGCCCGGCGCCGAATATGCCCATGGTTGGCAACAATGAATTTAAAAATCGCGCCCACGATTACGTAACTAAAAGTTCAATTGATATCAAATATATATGACATATACGTCGTACAAAATAAAAACCGTTGCATGTCATCGAGCACGTGCGTTGATTGTAGACAGCATTGTTGCCAGATTGTAATCGGAAGAGAAATATTTTTGAAAAATTTACTATATCTAAGATCTATTAAAAATTCTAAAATAAACTTTAAATTGTTAAGCACAATTATTTATTTATCATTCACATTATTGAAAATTCTTATTATTAGTATATTATTAGATAATTATTAATATTATTATGAATTCATATAAGTTTCAAAATCTCAATAAATTAAACCTACCATAACCTCCACCGAACCTATTGCAACTATTACTAAAAACGAAAAAATAAAAAAACTTAAAATAAACAAAAATATGTAGTTTCATAACTTCAATAAATATTAGAAAAAAAATATAATTCGTTAATTATACTTTTCATGTGTTTTCTTAATCTTGTTTCTTCAACAAAAAAAATTACAGAAATACACCGTAAAATACACCAAAACATCATCGGAAGATAGATAAAACCAGGATACATAATATACTACCAGAAAAAAGTAAGTCAACTTGACTCTGTTTCAGATTATTATTTTTTTATATATAATTCATTATTGTTACTAAAGAAACATGTAAGCAGCTACAAGCCATGCACAAATTATAAACATACGCCTATCTAACATATATACTTAATGGACAAGGTTTTATTACAGATTTTCTAAATTAGAGTATCAAGGTATTAATAAATAATGAAAAGAATCATAAAATTACTTACTATGGACGGTTTTGCCTGCCAAAGAAAGCAAAAAATAAAATTATTATTATATTATTACACGTTTTACATAATTATTCACATTTATAACATATAAATTAACAAAGGGATACCAGGTGTCCCTATATTCCGTGGACACTGAATTACTACGTTTTTGGAACAAATATATGTATGTTCATTAGACCCAATTTAGTTATACCGGGTGCGTCTTATAAGTGGCTCACCCCTATAACTTTTAATTTTTCAGGTGAAAAAAAATGAGATTTGGTGTGTTAGTATATGACATAAATTGGAATTGATTGACGTATTCATTTGTCTGGTCACTTCTTGTTTCACCGGAAATGACAACAACTTTTGATTTTTAAGTAGCACCCTCGGTATTTTTTTATTTAATTCGATAGAAAATGATATTCTGAGTTGAATGACATATCATATGTCAACTTTTGACATTTTCTCATATGGTTTATTTGAAATTGTAACATGCGGATCATAACGACAATTTGACTCGGAATACCAACTGTGTGGTACCAAATTATTCCTAAAAACTGCTTTTTCCAAATATGCTAATGAGCCAGCCTCGTTCCATTTGAAAAAAAATTGAGATATGATTAAAAATACGATTTGGGCATATTTTAACCGGCCAGGACAAGACACGAAAAACACTAGACGATCAAATATATTTTCCAAAGGCGCCTTGATTAAAAATTAGTGCTTTTAAACACAGCCTCTAGACTGAAATTTAAAATATGATTTTTTAAAGCGAAAATGTCAAAAGTTGACATGTGATATGTCATTCTATTCAGAGTGACATTTTCTATTGCATAAACTAGAAAAATACCGAGGTTGCCATTTAAAAATCAAAAAGTTGTAGTCATTTCCGGTGAAACAGGAATTGACCAAAAAACAACGTCGAAGTCAATCTAATTTATGTCATATACTAATATACCAAATCTCGTTATTTTATTTGAAAAATAAAAATTATAGGGATGAGCCACTTTTGAGACGCACCCGGTAAACAAAACTGCTTTGTTCGTCCGTTAGAGGGCATCAAACACAAAAAAATAAACACATTTTTAAGATATTGTCTTTATATTAACAGAAATACTCTCTTCGCGTATATGTGAAAAAAACATATGATAAGTAGACGCTGATTTGGCACTTGCTTACATATACCCAAGCAGAACAATGGACTGATATCGACCCATTAGAAAGTTTTTTTTTGCAACATTAAGCATCAATAATTTTTTAAACAAATATAAAATTACAAATAACTTTATCCAAAGATTTGTTATATGTTTTGTTTCCTTTAGTTTGTCCTACGGAGGTTAGGAGTAAGGAGAATTATCTGAGTATATTGAAAAAGTAGTCACCAAAGAGGGAACAATTAAGATGGCGCTGCTGTAGCAACAGTTCTACATTTGAAAGCAGCGCCAAAATTTTTTAGAACAGGAAATAATTAAAGAGGGATAGATAATATGAGATTTCTCTTTTGAATAAAATAATAAGGAAAGAGCATATCAAAAATCTTAGATCGAACGCGACGGGGTCCTGAAATGGCCGACTTATACTCCGATTCAGCAGTGCCGTCCTAATTTTATTCAAAACATATAAAAAAATTATGTAGGGTAGACTCAATAATTTATTTGCTTACGTTGTCAATAAATGTTGGTAGTTAATAAAACTGACTGACAAATAAGACAATAAATAAGACTGACAAATTCACAAAGTTTCAAATCAAATTCAAATGTGTCAAATAAATCGTCAAACAGAACTGTCAAGGATCCCAAGCGCTACAGTGGTCATTTAATAAACCCATATTTTCCCTTTTTTCGTGACCACTTTTTCAAACAAAGCCCCGTAAGGGATGTTTCTCCTTACCTCTACCCTCCATAGTTTGTCCATACTGCAAATAAATTATTGAGGGTAAGTATGCTATGCAGGGAACTTAAAAAAACATAGTTAACACAATATATTAATTGAAAACGTTACCCATATTTTTATTTCTTAAAACTTTTTGAAGAATTTTTACGAATAAAAAAATAGAAAATTGAAGTTATACACACACTAATATTATACACACCTGAAAAGCAGAATACCTCCCACCCTTTCTAGGCCTATTATATGAAGGCAAATACCTTCTGATAGGGGTCCAATTCGTTTATGTGAAGTAGTCCTGCTGTAAGTAATTGGCTAAAATGAACATAGCCTGATTCCACAGGAACAGACCATGATCTACAACCATCGTTTTTGGAGGGGATTTTAAGTCAATATTCTCTTTTTCTATGTAGTAATACATCGGTATGACCGGATCTAAACACAATAGATTAAAAAGAATATTTAGAAAAAAAATCTGAAAGATAAATCATATTTATATAGATAATACCAAATAAAATTTTAGTTCCGTGATTATTCTGACCGACACATTGTTGCCCATTTTTACATATTTCCTTTGATCAAAATATTTTTAGAAAACAAAAAAAACAAAAACAAATTAATTATAAATATATAAACCAGGGTTGGGTAACAGGTTTGGGTAGAAAAATAATTTTCTACGTGTATGTAGAAAAATGCGTAGAAAATGTCCTATGTACAGTGTGGGTCAAATTCGACGCTTTTAAATGGAAACACCCTTTTCTATATGAGATAGACGAAAACTAATATCGGTGTCTGGAGCTCAATTTTCATCAAAAACATGATGGTGAAAACCGCACATCAATATCTGTTACCGTTTCGGAGTTGCGGGGTGTTTATTGTGTGCATTTTTAACAAATCGCTGTAACTTTTTTGCTATGGCATATTTTGTATTTCTATAAAAACATTTCCAAAGCACCTTTTTACGGAGAATTTAATGGTTTAAGTATATTTTTTTTAAATTAATAATTTAAGAGTTATCAACAGAAAAATTGATTTTTTTATTTGGGACACCCTCTATATTTTTAATTAACTGAAAAGAATTTAAAATTACCTTTCCAAAAATATAGCACACTTGATATTTTGTTATAATCCCCTTCGAAATACAGAATTTTTGAAAGTTCGCCACTTTTAACTAGTAGGCTTTGGACCCCTTATTGATGATATGCCCTTAATGGAACTCGAAAACATATTTTTCCAGCAAGACGACGCACCGCCTCTGAACGCTGAAGTTATCAGCAAATTTTTGCAGCCAATTTCAAGAACAATGAATAGCTAACCAAGATCCGAGCCGCTTGCCGTTGATGCCGCCTGACTTAGTACCCATGTATCTAATCCTATGGATATATTTGCGGAAGAATAAAGGTTCCTTATTCTTCCGTATAATATAGACAAGAATTATAAATACTTAGCAGTTATGAGAGGGTATCTTTCACCCCCACTGAGTTAATGAATTCCGCGAGAAATGTTCAAAAACTGCCCCGTCTGTCCATAACAGAAGAGGGTCGATATGTCGAACACCTGTAGCAAACACTGTTTGCTACAGGTGCAAAATCTCATGTCTTGGTTTGCTATTTATTTTTATTGTTATTAGAGATAGTTTAAATCTGTTGATGTTGGTTAAATATATTTTAAATTATTAATAATTGTTTAAATTCTGCATCTCTCATAGCAAATATTATTTTCGCTTTAACTGATGCTCACAACTAGAATTTTTTTGCATTACAGCCGGTGCCGTTCAAAGCCTACTTATTTAAAGCGGGCTAATTTTTATATACTCTATATCTCGAAGAGGAATCGAGCAAAATATCAAGTGTGTTATACTTTTGGAAAGGTAATTTTAAATTCTTTTCAATAAATTAAAAATACATAGGGTGTCCTATTTGAAAGATCAAATTTTCTGTTGATAATTCTTCAATTATTAATTTAAAAAAAAATATACTTAAACCATTAAATTCTACGTAAAAAGGTGCTTTGGAAATGTTTTCATAAAAATACAAAATTTTCCATAGCAAAAAAGTTACAGCGATTTGTTAAAAATGCATGTTTTTGAAAAACACCCCGTAACTCCGAAACGGTAACACATATCGATATGCGGTTTTCACCATCACGTTTTGAACAAAAATTGAGCTCCAGACACCGATATTAGTTTTCGTCTATCTCCTATAGAAAAGGGTGTTTTCATTTAAAAGCGTCGAATTTGACCCACCCTGTACATGTTCAAAATCTATTTTGTATATTTAAAGTTGTTTTCCCTTTACAAGTTTCCTCCTGGGTGTCTTCTTTAAATTCTATAAGTGTTAAAACTGTCTCTTCTGTGACGGTACTAACTACTGAAGATAAGAGACAGTAATCGTCGTAATCGTTCTGAAGACTATTAGATTATTTCATTCTTCAAAAGTCTGATTTTATAGTATACAAGTTTTGGCTGTTCTTTTTTGAATTTTATCAAAGAACATCAAAGATTTTTTGTTCTGTTTGAGTTTTACTTTTGAGAAATAGTTTTTGTTAAGTACTATAATCTCTACAATGAATCATAACAAGTCACTATTGGATAGACCATCTCTATTTCAAATAATACAATATATTTATTGTTAAGGTTTTATGACATTATCCATTTGTTAAATAATAAATAACAATTAGTTTAACGATATACTTAAACAGCCGTTAAACGGTAGCCTACTAAAATGCCGTTAATAGATATTGTGACGTCGTTCATGTCGGCGGAAAGTAATGCCTACCTATAAGCATTTTGCAAGAGCACCTGTGGCTCCGTGGCTGAGGCTATCGCTTCGTGAGCGCATGGTCCGTGGCGTCCGTGGTTCAAATCTCACGCCGACCAAGACTTTTTTATTTTTTTTTTTACTTATAGCGTGATCATATCATATTGTGAGGTTGAATATCCACACCGTCTGCACAATAGCAATAAAGCCCACTCATTTTAGTTATTAATTTCTCTCTGGCTCTACCCATATGGCCTAACCTAACCTAAGTCAACGGTAAAATACGAGAGAAAAATCATGGGGTGGCTTTGATAAAAATTTACTATGGAAAATGCCATATGAAATATAAAACCGCGAATATCTGCAAAACCGTTAAAAATTATGAAATACTCTAAATACAAAAAACGTTCATTTTTTAATTCTCTATCTATTAAAAAATAATATACAGGGTATTTCATTTAAAATAACGAAGAAAAATTATTTAATATTTTAGAAAGTTTGGCGTAGAATTTTGAACACCCTGTATAATTTACGATTACTATATTTATAGCAAAGTAAGTACAGACCATATAAAGTAAATACCTAATATAGTTTTGATTTCAGGACAGTTTTTATATTTTTAATAATTTTTTAAGAAAAGTTGAAAAATATATATTTTTATTTATTTATTAATATCTCTGAAACTATCGAAATATATTTACTCATATCTTAGGATTATGTAAAGCGATCAGAAAGGAAGCCAAAAATGCAATAACATACAGGGTAGTTCTTTAAAAAAATCATCCCGATCCACTCACACTTTTTTGAGCCATTCTATAGAAGTTAAATTATTTTCCTGAAATACATCCTAGTACATACTTTATTTTTGCACTTAAACAAAATTCCTAAGTTTTTTATTCCAAGAGCCACAGATGCCCGACGCACTATTGCCAGACCTTGTATAAAAGGTGAATCGTACCTTATAAGATTATGCAAAACATAGGAGTACACACACCGGAAAAATCTAGGGATATCATTTTATTAAAGTTAAAAATAAATGTGTTTGATAGTTTGTGTTTGAATAAACAACCACATATTTGTAGGCCGATTCTTTTTACTTCGATTGAAACGAAGTAGTCACACTAGTTATTTCTAAATTTGGGATATTTGCAGAAGTGTTTGTGCATTTTTTGTCAAATGTATAAAAAGCACCTAGCATCAATTATTCGAATTTAACCTGTACTGGCTATGTTTTTAGATAACTGGCCAGAATTCATTCAAATAACTCTGTTTAGTATTAAACGACATTATGGAGCGTAGACATCTTAACAGAGACGAAATGCTAAGGGCCATGGGTATGCTCGAAGCTGGAATGCGCCAAATCGATGTAGCTAGAGCATTAAATACAACGCAAAGTGTAATATCGCGATTAAGTACACGGTACCGTGAAAGTGGTGATGTTGCTGAAAGGCACACAGGGCGACATCGCATTACTACCCCTCAGCAAGATCATTTTTTACAATTAAATGCTCGACGCCGACCGACTCTTACAGCACCATAGCTTAGTTTAATTCTCCAGGAAACACATAATGTAACCGTTAGTCCTGACACTGTTGGCAATAGATTAAGAGAGGTTAACTTAAGAAGCAGACGCCCCTGGAGAGCTCAACCCTTAACGAGAGAAATCGAGAGGTACGATATTTGTGGGCTCAAGATCATGTTCAGTGATCGAATGAACAATGGGCAAATGTTCTTTTCACGGATGAGTCACGCTTTGGAATTCATCCAGATTCGAGAAGGCTTAGGGTATGGAGAGAACCGGGAAATCTTATTCGGTTGGATCATGTTCAGGAAGTGCACCCTTATCAAGGTGGAACAGTTATGGTCTGGGGAGGAGTTCAGTTAGGCCGAAAAACCGATCTTGTTTTTCTTGAAAGGTTTCTAACAGGAATCACATATCGTGATTTAATTCTTGAGCCTGTCGTGTTACCATATGCCATTGATTTTGGGAGAAACTTCATTCTCATGCATGACAATGCACGGCCTCATACAGCCAGAGTGGTAAGTGAGTTTATCAATGCTCATCAATTAATCTTACCCTGGCCGGCACAATCTCCTGACCTCAACCCCATCGAGCACGTATGGGACGCGGTCCAAAGAAGAATTTTGAGAATGGGTATGCCTCGTGAAACTCGTAGGGATCTGGTTCGGGCCGTGAATGCAGCGTGGCAGGCTGTATCTCAAGAAGAGATCGACAACCTGATCAGGAGCATGGAGAGACGATGTAGGGCTGTAATGAACAGTAGAGGAGGCCATACCCTTTATTAAGTAAAAATGGTTTTATCTTTTTTTTTTAACTCACAGTTTAGAATAAAAAAAATGTGTGTATTTTTTTGAGTTGAATAAAAATCAAGGTAAATTTGAAAAATTCGGTAAATTTGGCATTTTTATTTCCAATACGTCCTGTAAACTATTTGTTTATTTTAATTTTATTATATCAGATAGGCAAATAATACAATTACTGACGATGGCGGGATAAAATTGTAATATCCCTAGACTTTTCCGGCGTGTGTATTATGATTTTTATTGATAAAAATATTATTGGGGTTGGAGAACGTTTAGTTAAAAATATTATTATTAGCTAGGGAACTTAGGAGAATTGAATTATCGAAGTGAAACCTCTTTGCGCGCGAATGTGTGTAATAATTCAAGGCCGTGACACCACAAGTTAGAGGTGTGTAGTTCGTGAACGAACTAGTTCCAATGAACTGTTCCGACCCCGGAATGAAAGGAACTAGTTCCTGGTTTCTCAAAGGACTAGTTCCTCAGGACCTATTCCGGGATCGAGACTGTGACCGATATATAATAATATGCGACGGCGACGGATCTGCCGAGTGCCAGCCGTACGTTATCGGATCCGGACCTAGAGGAACTAAATAAAATAAAAGACCAGTTTACGCTACGTACGGATCGAGCCAGCGCGATCGATGCTAGGCAGGAGTGGGGAGTGCCAGCCGTATGTTGTCGGATCTGGACCTAAAGGAACTAGAGGAACTAAATAAAAGACTAGTTTTTAGTTTGGATCAGCCAGCGCGATTGATGCTAGGCAGGCTTGGGGAGTGCCAGCCGTATGTTATCGGATCCGGACATAGAGGAACTATTAAAAGACTAATTCACGGGAATCTATTGAGTCGGCAGATCCGAGATATAATACAAGGCGACGACGATGGATTCGGCCTTGTCTATTGCCGCAGCCGGCGCGGCGTAATTACCACAGAAAATTGTCGTGGATACTGGTTTTGATTTTTAGTTTGTTTTTTAAATATTTTATGGGAATGTTTCACTTTAGGTCCCTAAAATTAAGAAATATCTTATAAAACGAAGTAGATATTCCGAATTTTTAGACAAAAACAAAAAGCTTGAAGTGAGGAAAAATGCAATTTTTCGTAATATTTTTGTAATATTTGCTCCAATTGATTTGTGATATATTTTTTTAAACTCTGATTTGAGTTTCTTTTTTATTTTTTTTTATCTGCAATAAAACTTATCTATATGTTTTTAACACACACAATTACACGTCTCGTTTTATCTCCGTACATTATAAAAATTATACAGATCATATTGTAAATAGTTCTGACTGACAACGAAACGCATTAGCAAGCAAGGGGGATGTCAATGTTAGTCGCCAACTATTGTGAACTAAAGACCTAGTTCAAGGAACTAGAACTAAGGAACTAGTTCCTCCCAAGGAACTAGAATTCCCACCTCTACCACAAGTAAGACGACAAGCAACACAAAAGGCGAAAGGAAAGTGGTAAGGATAGCCTGCGGCTTAGAAAAAATCGTCCGATTTAAATGAAATTTGGTATGACGATAGATTGGATCAAAGCCAACGTCACCGTAATAGTTGTTGTTAGTAAGAAGTTTCATTTCAAGTAGTGCACATACAATTTTTTTAGGTTAAAAAATAATATACATTATTTTGATTACCGGACGAAAATAGGGTAGATGGTACTCCGTGATAATCCAATATTCCGAACTTCTTTAAGTATCTTACAGCGTTATTTCCGCGTTCTTTTTTGACATCCTCGTCTATAGCGTCAGCCCATAGAGGTGCAAAATTAGAGGCGGCAAAGTACTTCCTCGGTTTATTGAGTTTCAGGTCATAGTCGTACCTAAAATTACGCAAAATTGACCGATAATAACAATAAACCTTAATTGCTTGGTAAGTAATTCAGAGATACAAAATAAACGCCACGAATGTTTGGGAGTGATTCATCGGTCGCTACCATGTGAACTAATCTGTTGAAGGTCACATAAACCTTAATTCCAGTGCCGTGGTGTTTCAAGTCATATAATAATCAATATATAATCTGTTGTAATTTGTTGTTTTAACTGTCTAAGTCTTGTCAAAACATATATTTGGTTATAAATATAAAATGGAATACCCCATGGGTCGCGCTGCAAGCACACCAATGGACTGACGCACAAAAACGAATCAATCAAAGAAACGCGATATAGTATCGTCTTTGTCAATCACGCTAACATTTTAGAATAAGTAGGAGGAGCGCAGGCAGATGATTAGACCGGGCTTTAAAAACCTACGTCTACGGTAAAAATTTACTTTTTTAATGTAAAAATGAAAGCGCGCGTGTCGATTCTAACTTCATCAAGCGATGAATCACTCCCAAACATTCGTGGCGTTTACTCTAGTTTTTTTTTACTTGAAATCGCTTATAAAAAAACACCAAAACATCCAGTATATAGAAGCCTAATAGGATTGCTCATCCTCATAAGACGTACGTCCGCCTCTTCCCGCGCTTCGGCAGACAGTTGTGACGTCATTGTAGTCCTTGTCATGATAGTCTGTATTATTGGTTGCCTATATAGTAAACGTATAAAAATAACAGTTGAGAAATTTTCAATTAATTATTTTGTCGATTTTAAATATGAAAAAGGTGTTTTTAAAGTTTTTAGAGTTATAGAATGTATAAATATGTTTATTTTGTGCTGTGGACTGTGACTAAGTGCTTACCAAGTGTCTACGATATTGTTTATTAATTATTTTAAAGCAAAATATGGAAGTACTCTAAAAAGAATGCCTGCGGGAGGTGATGCTGGGAACTGCTGTTCTTAAAAATGCATTATCCGAGTATTTAATAAGATTTATACAGTTAATTTTCTATATTGCATACATATAAGGTGTTTAAATAAACAAACTAAATAATGAATGTTTTGCATACGGCAGCCAATAATACACACACTATCATGACAAGGATGACGTCACAAAGCGAGGAGTTTTTGCCAGGGGGGTGACAGTGAAATAGGAAAATTGGAAACAGTCATTAGTGTCATTCCTGTCATTCACCTGATAACAAGTATGGCCGCCTAGACAAGGACAGCAATGTTTCTGTCTAACTATTGCCTAACTTCACAGTCTAGAAGTGACAGATTTCAGTTTCAGAGACAACTTCAGATTTGTTCTAGAACAAATTAGAAAATATTTGACTCCATTTTAACAGATTTTAATTCACTCCGTTTAGTTTCGTTTTGGAAGTTCAATTTAATATTTCGGCTGAAATTTATAAATATAAAGGTAATAAAGGGTCTTGTGGCAGAACAGGTCCCCACGAATTCCAGGTTTTTTTAATTTTTAATGTGGATCCCATAGGTAATGGAATAGTTTAAAAGAAAAAAATTGTTGGATGAACCACTTTTTCTACGAAAAAAAATAATTGAAAATTCGAAATTTTCACTACATTTCAATGCGAAAACGCCCTATTATAACCTTCATAAAGACAGTAAAATACAAGGTTATGCACAGTGTTGCCATACTCACCCTGTGTAAAATCAACGAAAACGTTCTACTTTATATTCGTTTTTTTACATTTAGTACGTACTTTAAGAACACGAAAACGAGGCAAAACAAAAAACACTATAAAAATAAATTGACAATAAAATCATTACACAGTATTTAGCAAAATTGTTTAAAAATGTATTTTTCCCGGATTTGTTCAGTAAGATTCCGAAATCGATGTGATTTGCGTACTTCCAAACACTCCCCACCAAATAAATTAGTCTATATATTCGGAGATAAAGGGAGACTGCATACATATTCGTCACAAGAATCTAAATCAAATTCGTATTAATAAAGCGAAAAAGAAAAAAAACAAAGTGAAACAAGAGTAATCAAAACACGCTTACGCGTGTTTTGATTACTCTATTGATCTAATCTAACCTAACCAATGCATTAACACCCTCAAATAACCGGGCTAACCAATGCATTAACACCCCCCAAATAACCAGGCTAACCAATGCATTACCACCCTCCAAATAACCAGTCTATCTAACCTAACTTAACCAATGCATTAACACCCCCAAATAACCAGGCTAACCAATGCATTAACACCCTCCAAATAACCAGGCTAACCAATGCATTAACACCCCCAAATAACAATGGCTAACCAATTCATTAACACCCTCCAAATAACCAGGCTAACCAATGCATTACCACCCTCCAAATAACCAAGCTAACCTAATTGTGCCTAATGACAAAACTTCATTGATTACGCGTGGAAAAATAGTATATATTTAAAAAACTTATATTTTCGTAGAACCTGAAAAATTCGCAAATTTTATTTCAGAAATTGCTTTAAAATAATCCACACTAACGAATAAGCTACTAGACAGCGTTCAATTTTTGTTGCACTAAAGTGATATTTCAGAAGAAAATCATATAAAATAATTTTATTGACAACGTCGCAAATTCTATGCGAAGGCCATAGATGAGTCTAGATGACATACCGATGATCGATTAACTGTCAATCGAAAAAGTCATAAAATTGCTGGCTTGAGATGATGTTAATAAATATATTTTCTTAATTTTTATGCTTACAAAGAAGATTCGTTACATTTTTGTGCTTAAATTAGATCATTCCACGTCTATATAAGGTAATAAAGTGCTAATATGTGATGTTTTTACTGAATCCGTGTAGAAAATCTTACATATTTACTGTCCGTCGCCTGTACCTAAAATACGTTTTTTTGCCGCTTTTTAAAGATAAAACACATTCATCCAACAATTTTTATGCTTCAAAATGTTCAATTTAAGATAATCTTGCAAAAAAATCCCCAAAAAGTGTTAAATGCGTGGGGACCTATTGAGCACCAGAGTAATAAAGTATATAAAATATATATTACATGAAGAATCCTGGAGAAAATGACGTTTCTGCAGTAGTAGGTATGTCCTATGTATATGAAAAATAGGTAGTAAATAAACACTGTTTTTACATTTTTAGATGCAAGAAAATGGTGTTATCATCTCTTTGATCGGCGATTTTTTTGAAAATGGAAACAATTTACACCAAGGTAAGATCATTTTTAACTATAGCCAACATTAGTTATCTTCAGTATGTGCGATTTATTGTCAGTAATGCAATAAATCGGACTGATAATCTGATTATGTTATCCGACTAAACGTCTCTTTTTGCTTCTTTTTGATTTATAAGCTAGGTATCTTTGGGAATAATGAACGCTTTTTTTAAACAGTATATTTATATTTTATACCTATTGATATTTTTAAATTGTTAATTTTAGTATAAAAAAATTGTTTTTCTGTTTTCAGGTTTTTGTATAAGGCTCCCGTTTTCATGTTCCTGCCCCAGTTTTCTGTCTCTGATGGCTGTGAATACGTGTATTTATTTACAAATTACTGTAAGTCATGCTTATACCTTACTAATTTACGTTAAAATTGCATATAATTAAGTAATTGCTGTGGAAATCATTCAATTCTTTATTTTTTATATTTATTTAATCACGTTGTCTCATATTTCAAATAAATATGTTTGAATAAAATTTTGTTTTGTTTTATTTATGATAAGAAAGAGTACAAAATACATTTAAACTAAAAGAGGGCCCGCCATTGAATAACCGGAAACGAAAATAAAAATGAAGCCATCATGTCAACCTGTCAATTGGAAAATTAGTTCTCCAGACGACAACGAAGGCTTTCGGTGGCGTATCGTGTTTCCACGATTTAACACAGAGTTGACACTTCTTTCTAGTTAATTATTTTATGGTTTTTGCATGTACCTGGCAGACACTTTCGGCTGAATGAGCAGTCCTATTAGGTTAACTGTTCTTGTAGAAGCCTCCCCAAACACAAAATCATAAAAATTTCTCTGCGGAAATGCTTCATTCTCTTTTTTCCGACTTTAGAACAACTGAAATCAGTAAAGTCAGTAATGACTGACATATCCATAAAATTTCAGTTCAAATTCAAATGTGTTAAATGAATCGCATAGATAAAAAAAACAAGTTTAGATTGGAAAGTTCACATAGGGACAATGTAAATATGTACTATTTGTACATTATTTATTCAAATTTATTATTATTTTCCTTTAATTTAAAAAAAATACAGTGTGTTGCATATAAGAAACTTTATTTTATATAAGTACATGTGTGAAATACCTATGAAACATTAGACACCGACGTTATGCCAAGATCCACGATGGTTTTTGCAGTTCACAGTTTACACAGTTTTTTAAGTTTTTAATGCCAGTTTTTAACAATTGTCTCGAGTTTGAGTAAATAAAATTTAAATTAAACTCACAAGACAGCACTAATTGCTTTGAAAATGGACAATTTAAACACTTTTCGGTTTTTTCAATGAGGGCGGTTTAAATTTTGAAAGATTTTATAGTTTTTGAAGATTCTGACTTTGACAAGAGAAAATTATTTCTGTTCTTGTTTGGCGGTCGTTCTTAGCAACCGCTATAGCAGCGCCCTACAACGTATGTGCTCCAAAACAATTATAAGTTTTGGCGGCAAGCCGAGCATTCCAATCTAAACGTGTTTCCTTTATCTATGATGAATCGTCAAACAGAACTGTCAAGGATCCCCATCCATGAATACATGGATAGTATTATACTGCTTCCTTTATCTCTTTATTCGAAAGTATAGGTATTATTTATAAATACCTTACCATATTCCATCTTCAGGATCGTATAACACCTTCTCCATATTATACCTCCATTCTTCCGCTTTGTCCAACCAGTACTTAGCATCGGCCTGTTGACGTAGAACTACGTTGAAATAGTGCATCTGCTTGAACGATTTGTACAAGAAAGCGTTCAAGTCGACGGGTATGTTACGTCTCGTTTCGATTTGGGTGAGATCATTATTGGGTTCACCAGATGAGTCGAAGATCCATCTGGATGTGAAGTCCCAACCACTTTCAGCTCCACTTTTCAGATCAGTGTAACATTCATCCTAAAATAAGCAAAATATCAATCTTCTATAGGTTTTCACTAGAGAATACTGTTTAATCTACCGTTGAGGGAAAACATACATACAAACCAAAGCAAACGAGACTCATCAATGCTATTCATAGATTCAGAACTTGCAAAAGTAGTCAAAAAAATGACCACAAAACAATGAGCAGTCAACAAATCTCTAGAATGGTGAAGTTCACAAGAGCAGAGAGTTTTATTTTATATATTTTTTTTAATTTATAGTCTCTTTGTAGTTGGGCCTATTGTTAATCCCATCTCAAGTTTGGTCTTCCTGTAGGTCTCTTGATTCCTCGTCGCTGTAATTTTGTGGTCCATCTGCTGTCTCTCCTTCTTGCCAGGTGTCCAGCCCATTGCCACTGTAGGGATTTGATTCTGTGGAAGACATCTATTACCTGGGTCTTTTGTCGTATCCACTCTATTCTTTTACGGTCTCTTTTGGCTATTCCCAGCATATTTCGTTCCATTGAGCGTTATGCGACCTGCAGTTTCTTTATAATGTCCGTTTTAAGTGTCCAGATTTTGCATGCACAGGTCATGACTGGTAGTAGGTACACATTGGTCGAATGTTTTCTTCTTTAGATAAAGTGGCGTACTAGATTTGAATATGATTGAGTTTCTTCCATAAGTACTCCATGCTAACTTAATTCTTCTGTTAATTTCTGGTAGTAGAGATCCCGAGCTGTGTATTAGTTGCCCCAAATATATAGATTCTTCTAGTATTTCCAGTGTGGTGTTATTTATTAGCATGTTTTTTCTTTCCACTAGTTCGTTATATATTACTTTAGTTTTTGCTAAATTCATTTTGAGACCTACTTTATTGCTGGCTGTATTTAGTTCGTTAATTTATGCTTGTAGTTCTTCTGGACTACTGGCAATTAGAACTATATCATCAGCGAATCTTAGATGGTTAAGATATTCTCCATCTATACTTAATCCTTTGTTGATCCACTAATCACTAATTTCAACACTACATAAAGTCTATACTGCATTTAAGTCACTAATATCAACACTACATATGAGGTTGTGAATAAACTGCTTTACTTAATAATAATAATAAAAATAATAAATAAAGCTTTATTGTATAGGGTGGTCGGAATTGGTCTGGTTTAACAGAGAAAACCTATTTCCTGACTAGATAGAGCAAAACCGACATAGATGTCATGGACTCGATTTCTGAGACACGTTTAATGGCATAAACCGCCTGTTGATATTTTCACTGCCAACTGAGATACTTTTTGAATTTTTTACCATTTTGAAAATTACCGATAACTTTTTTATTTCGCGGAATATTAAAATTCTGTAAGGACGGTCTTAAGGCACTTTTTAAGCACAATCCAGTGGCGGAGTAAGTTTTTTTCTATGCTTGCTCTTTTTGTCAGAAATAATAAAAAATATAATTTTTTAAATGGAAATCATAGTTGGCTATGAACTTAAAAAATGCTGGCGGTTAACCATTTCAAACGATATAAAGTTATGGGTATCTTTGTCTAATTATTTTTTATCGCAATTTAATATTCTATATTTTTAATATATTATTATTTATCTGCATAATTAAAGACTTTTGAAAAGGTAAATTAACATTCTATATTAGTTTTAGTAATTACAATTGAAATCGATGCAATAAACAAAGAACAAAGCTAAAAAACATATTTTTTGAGTGACGAATGTAGTTTTCTAAAAATCTCATCTAAGATGTTCAAACTGAGCACCTCCTCGTTGAATACATAATAAACATATTTTGCTCACAGAGTTACAGCGATTTATTAGGCGAGCTGGTGTAATAAGTCCAAAATCTTGCCTAGTAGCCTTCTGCAATTCTTCTCTTAATAAGATATGGGGCCCCTGGTTCCAATCCGATTCTCTCTAAATTCTCCATTTAATGGCATTTTAATTGTAACTGGCAAAACTAATATAGAATGTTGATTTATCTTTTCAAAAGCCTTTAATTTTGCAGATAAATAATAATATAGAATATTAAATTGCAATAAAAAGTAATTAGGCAACTAGGTCAACACAAAATCAAGGCCCAATTCGATACAAAGATAAAAAACTCTAATATTTCACTCATTCTCAGAAATAAATATCCATAACTGTATATCATTGGAAAGGGTTAAACATCAGCATTTTTTTAAGTTCATAGTCAACTATGATTTCCATTTAAATAATTATATTTTTTATTATTTCTGACAAAAAGAGCCAGTATAGAAAAAAACTAACTACTCCACCGGATTGTGCTTAAAAAAGTGCCTTAAGAACGTCTTTACAGAATTTTATTATTCCGCGAAATATAAAAGTTATGGGCAATTTTCAAAATGGTAAAAAATTCAAAAAGACCCCATATCTCAGTTGGCAGTGAAAATATAAACAGGCGGTTTTTGCCATTAAACTTGTCTCAGAAATCGAGCCCATGACATCTACGTCGGTTCTGCTCTATCTAGTCAGGAAACAGGTTTTCTCTGTTAAAACAGACCAATTTCGACCACCCTGTACAAAAAGCCAAAATAGCTTCATTGACAAAGCATTTAAAAAGCAAACAAAAGCACAAAAAATATACAAATAATAAAAAATATCATACAATAAAAATCATACAATTCAAAAAAAATTAAAATCACAAATACAACATACATACATACATTGCAGAATACGCCATGTGAAAGATCTAATTTATTTATGTTGCAATCGGTGCCGGTGCCGGATCTGAAATCGATTGCAATGTAATTAAATTAGCCCCTTCACATATACTCCGGCCCGGCAAAATAGTCGGGGACCGGCAAATCCAATAGAATTAAATACAACTGTCGGAACGGGTGCAAAGCCGGCGCCGACTCCGGCACCGATATTGCCGGTGTGTGTGCAAGCGCTCTTAGAGCGCTTTCACACACGCCGGCAAAATCTTATGAATAAAAATTTTTCAATTTTAAAATTGTAAAATGGTTATCTATAAATGTCGACCGGCACTCCCCTGAATCCCTGAAATAAAAAACTTACTTGTTCTTCTGTAGTGTTGAAAACTGAACATGTTTCCAAATCCTCCAAATAAGATTCCGGCCTGGGAGTATCACTTTCTGAATCGAAATGGGCCAGATGATACACCTCGCCATCCTTGACTACATTCGTCACACGCTTCTTCAGCCAGAAGCGCAGTTCCTTGTCTAGTACCTCCAGACGTTCCTTGAGGAACGTGAAGTCGTTCGTGTACTTTATGTAGCCTTCATCATCAGAGTTAAGACCGGCGGTTGAGATCTGAGACAAATAATATAAATATTGAAAAACATTACTAGTGGACTGCTTTAAGCCCCTTATGGGACACAAACCTCGGAATTCATTTACTGTTAACGAATTTTTATAAAACTTTTTGCATTGTATTGTTAATAAGTTCCGTGTTCCGAAAAAGCTCTGTATTAGGATTCCTATTTGAGATTTTCACTCCAAACCTTTTTACAAAATATGTGTTTGATGGTAGTTCACATTTCAAAAATATTTTTATAGAAATACAGGGTAATGGGCAGGACACCTGGCAAGTAAGACGGACAACAGCTGGACCACAAAAATTACAGCATGGTACCCACGAGGAATTAAGAGACCTAGAAGAAGACCGAAACTGAGATCCCAAGTAGCATCTATCTGACTTCGAACTAAATCTGACCTGAAGCGACGTCAGACTTTGTGCAAATTTAGGTTGGATGCTGGTGATACGACCTGTGACGTCGCTTTCCTATTGAAAGCGACATCGTTGGATCCGAGTCGGTAAATCCAACGATCTGTCGACGTACAAAATAACAACATACCATTTTTATTAATTTCCCAACGTCTTTCCCACGTTGGCTTACACGACGTACATATACTTGAACTAGCCCGACGTCTACCCGTTGTCCGAATAGGATACGTCTCACTGATAATCCCTAAAGTAACGTCCAATTATATTTCGTTGTATTTTATGTTCATATTTATAACCTAATTTACGTATCTCTATTTACGTCCGTAAATACAACCCATTAAGTAGCATTTGCGACCTAATGAACATCATAAACATAACCTAATAAAAAGTTTTTGTAAACAAACTTATGCCTAAAAAAACACTAAAAAGGCATTTAGACATTCATCTACATTTTACAGAAAGAGGTCGAGGCTTTTGCAAAATAATAATAGTAGTAGTGATGTCTTGCCTCCACTCATAAATGATTTTTATCCGGAAGAGATGCTGCATTACACTGGTGCATCTTAATTTCATTTTTAGCTTAGGAAACCATCAGACCCCATCCTCCTCCCACATGTGAGGTTAGGCTTAAAAAAGTGGCTGCCCATTTTTTAAGGAGAAAATAAAACAAAATATAGTTGCACAAATCCACAAATCACTGATACGCAAAGTGAGGTTACGTGGCGTACGTTGGAATTATATACGTCATAATACGATTGCCGGTCGTCCGGTTTGATGACTTCGGTCGTGTGAGACGACTAATATTGGAGACCCGATCGGAATTGGTATATTGGTAGTTCATATTAAGTCGGACACAGAAATCCGCCATTCTTAACACGTATCCGATTGTCAGCCATTTTAAAATCGTTTTTGTTTTTAAAATTTATATTCACATTTCGATTTCTAGTAGAATAATATTGATAAGGTTGAGTTTGGGAGGAACGACAGTACAGTTTTATGATTAAACCAGCTAGAAAATTAAAAAAATATTTTGCGAGTAACTTTTTTATAGCTATTTTTAATTTCATAAATCTACCTAATTTTGAAGGCGCTCGTTGTTTTCCGGAGCATTTTAATCAGATATATCAAAAAAGTGACTTCCGTTGACAAAACTGATGTCTGGATTAATGATTCAGAATTATTATAATATGAAATTAGATAGGCACTTATAGTTATATTCGAGGAGTGATCATGAATCCATTTGTAATTAGGTAGTTTGGTTAGGTTTTTATGTATTCTTGGTAGCGAATATGAAACCAAACGTAACGTAAGTGCTTAGCGACGAATTTTAAGTGACTAAAATCCAACGTAATATGACGTTGGTAATTGGTAGAATTACATTCCCTATTAGGTCAGATACCGACGTCGAGGCGACCCGAATCTGTATTCCCCATTTAGGTGCAAATAAGGGTCGTCAGGCGGTCGAACCGACGTTGGTACCCGACGTCGGGTTTATTGAACGTGACGTATACCCGACGTTAGATAACGTCCAAATCCTACTTGGGATGGGACCATGATATTAAGAAATTAGCAGGGATAACTTGGGCTCGCATAGCCAACAATAGACAACAATGGGCCCAATTACAAAGAAAGTATCTAAATATGTGAGGGAGGCTACACCATAATTGTAAATGGTTGAATAAGCTGAATATGATGATGATCAAAGTTGTTGAATATGTGCTGCTATAGACACTAACTAAAATCTCTGACTTGGTTTTAAATAAGATCTTACAACTTGTAATGGAAGAACTACTTTTGGGACCAGGATTTTTTTATATTTTAGATTTTTGATGGTATGTAGATGATACATAATATAAAATACATTTGATATTCTATATTCATCTGATTATTTGTTCTGTAGATGCATTTTATATCATGTCATTTAGTTTCCATTTATCCTAATTCCTAAATAATTTTGGCATAAATAGAGATATACTTGTATTCATTTAAAACTTCCCAATATGGCGGACTTCAGTATGGGAGGCTTAAAAAACGAAAATCTCTAGACTGGAATCGACTGTAATTCAAATCGTTCAAATTGATAATCTGTGGTAAATCCAATTGAACTCTGACACTTGGCTGACATTGACGTTTACGGTTTCTTTTTCTAAATATTTTCATTATTTTTGGTTTTTATTTACAAATTCTACTTGATTTTGTTCTTTTATTTAACCTGCAGCCTGCAGTACTAATTATATAGTTATAAATAATCTTTTCACCGATCAAGAATTGAGGAATAGGCTGGAAGATATTCAAAATGTGTAAAACGCTTAAAAACGTATTAGAAAACATTAACTCGTTCACAAATTCGTGAAAATAAATTAGTCCAGATGTTTGTAAAAAGGTCTCTAATTATTTTGAAGTTTCCTCGTATCAGTAATTTTCAGGTTTGTAATGTGTACTATATGATAATAAAACTTATATTTCAGGAAACAGCGCCGGCATTACAGATTGTTGTAAATCAGTTTTAAAATATAAAGAAGGTTTAAAACTGGTTTAAAAATTGAGTTAGTAGAGAAGACCTAAATAAGGTAATGTTGGTAATGGGACCAAACATCAAATAACACTTGAAATATATAATTATGTACAATAATTGTAAGTAGTTTTTATGAATCTGTTTGATATCTATTGCATTGTTTTTATATTTCTTGAAATATATATATTTTTACTTTACAGGATACACAAAGAATAATAAAAAATACAGTTACTCACTAAAAGCACTTAAGGTTTGTAATAGATGTAGTTAGAATATCAAACACCAAACCAAACCAAAAATTATGTTTTATTTTACTGGTATTCCTCACATTTGAAGGGAAAAGTCATTTCATAAATAAGCAGGACATTGTATAGTACACTCTATATTAATAATTGTTATTTATCCTATACTTGTTAGTTAACGCATCACTTACTAGGTATAAAATTTAGTACTGATTAACCTATAGTTGTGGTTGTGATATATTCTGATGTGTTTCTGGCAATTTAAAATAAGTTAATATTTAAACAAACATTTCTGGCTTTCCTGATAGGAGTGTGGACACAAATTTAATAAAGGTATAATGTGGATAATGTTCTGATTATTACAGTTTGCATGGATGTTTTTGTATGTTGTTATTTTTAATAAAGTATATTTAATGAGTTTTTGAGTATTTCTTTTTCCTTCAGAGGATTCCTAATCTTTATATATTATAAATTTTCATAAATTGTATCTACAAAATTTATTACCTTATAATTTTTTGCTAAAGACTTTGTAGTTGATACAGTTTAACAGTATATAAAAGAACTATTAAAATAAGATGTTTGAAAATATATAGCCGTTTTTGCACACATCAATTTAATTTGTGATTAAGTGTAATGAAATAAAAACAAATTAAGAGAAATGGGGTGATCTATCAACTATAACATGAAAAGCATCATCCTATTTTCAAGTCTTCTAGTAATTTCACTTATTAAACAACTATAATTATTCAATTATCTTGATAATTTTAGGAACTCTCAGATATCGTCAAAACATGAAAACAAAAATTTACTTCCTATAGTTCTTACGTCCCTTTAACTGAAATATAAGAAACAGGGGAGTTAATATTCTCACTGAGAAAGTTTATAAAATACCTTTAAGTAAAATCTCTTCGGATCTGCGGTAAAATACCTTTATTCTTATTAAATAATTTCAATAATCTATGTTTTTATTTATGACAACCACCTAATAACCTAACTTTAACGTCAACTTGACAATCCTGAGAAATATTATTGTTAACCAAAGAGTAAATCAATTTCTGAATTCTCTAACGCCAACTTATTTTTCATTAAAAAAAAATTACCAATTTTCGTAACTAGGTCGGCCATATTGAGGAACTTTTAAAAGAATAGTACTATATTTATCTAACACACTTTTTGTGTTTTTACGAAGATCCCAAAAGTATGTAATTTATATTAAGGTTATTACCTATTTAAATAATATATTCTTCCTCCATTTGGTATGAATCCGTACGTATTCACCATATACATAAAATTTTCTATCATTCCCTTAGCTGTTTCCTTCATGTCACTCAGCAACAAGCCCTTCAAGATCCAGTATGAATCCCAGTAGTAGAATTCCTACAAATAAGAATAATTAAATGGCTGATTTAATTCTAAGTCTTGTACTATTTGGTCTCCTTATAGTCGTTCAAATAGTGCCAAGTGCCAAATACCACCCAGTGCCAAGTGGTGTATTTTTCAAAACTTGGTTGTTTCCTTAATTTCAACCATTTAAATACACAAGCATTTCTTCTATAAAAAGGCATTTGGTGGTAAAGGAATTATTGGAAATGTAAAAATATACCAAAGTAGGTACCTCTAAAAAAGTCAATATGCAGAAAAAAGTGACTCGAAAGTGTAAAACAATTATATTAAATTAAAAATGAAGAAAAATATTATGTAGCTAATAAGTGACATTAAAGTATTTATAGTGTCACTTTAAGAGTAAAACATAAAGAAATACAAATACCGGGTGCGTCTCAAAAGTGGCTCACCCCTAGAACTTTTTTATTTTTTTCAGATAAAACAACGAGATTTGGTATGCTAGTATATGACATAAATTAGAATTGATTGACATATTCAATTGTTTTCGGTCACTTCCGGTTTCACCGGAAATGACTACAACTTTTGATTTTTAAAAGGCACCCTCGGTATTTTTTCTCGATAGAAAATGACACTCTGAACAGCGGCGTGCGGTGACAATTATTGGCGGGGAAGCGAATCGGTAAAGAACCCTATTTCGAAGCATTACTTTTACATTTTCTTAAAAAACTTACCTTTGAAAATTCCGAGGCCAATTCCATTGTTCGATTAAAATTCTACCGAAAATTGTTAAACAAACAAAAACACATAAAGTTATAATAGTTAAAATACGATATTTTAAATTAATTTTCCGAAGCGCTTTACGCGCGATAGGCACCTATTTGTACTTGAGGTCCATTCGTCTATCAGCCATTACAAATTTGTCTACACTCTGTTTTTTTTCTCAGGTAAGATTTCGACAGACGATGACAGAAGAAAAGCATATGACGTCCCATACCAATCTATTTATTTTACTAAAAAAAGTTTCTAATTATTTTTAAGTTATCTATGGATGGGTTTAAATATAAATCCGTCATGCGTCGTGTCTTGTTGTTTTTAACCAGTTTTATTGGTTTATTTAAAAAATGACAGATCGTATTTCAATTTTATTGGTTTGACGGAACGATGAACGATAAACGGACGCCGATGCGTATGAACTCGCCTTTAGATTTTTGTCATTTTTTGACGCTTGTCAAAGTCTTGCCAAATTATAGGTTATAATTTTGTGTCAACTTTTGTTAAATACCCTGCGTTTTGGAAGATGATGCATTTTGATTCGTATTATTACGTGTGTTTTGTGTCTTTTGAAGTCAAGTGGAGGAAAAATCGAGTGAAAATTAACTGTAGACCCAGAGCACAGTTTATGGTTAATACTCGCTGCCCAGGCAGAAAGTCTTATACATCAATGAAGTTGCCATCGATAAAGTTTGTGTACAATTTCGTCGTAGATAAGTGCATCTCGTATAAGGTAGAAGGATCAAACTAAACACATACTAAAAACTGGAGTAGCTGTAAAATATCGACATCACACGATAGGCAAATAATGGATTTTAGTACTGCAGAAAAATAATGTCAAAAGGTACTGGTTTAAAAAAATTAAGATTAAAGTTAATTAATCAACCTTTAAGGTATAAAATTTGGTAGGAGTTATTATTAATAAAATAGTTTGTTTTATTTACCTATGTTGTTTATTTATTCCTGTGGAATATTACAAATTTGTATTTGTACATAAGTTATATTGATAAATATAATCATAAATGCGGGTAGTTTCATAAAGCTTAAAAGTAAATAATAGTTCTTTTTATATTTTTTTGGTATGTAGTGTCTTGTTCTTGTTTGTTTTGTATTAACACATACCGTTTTTATTAAATAAAATAACTCGATTACCTTTTTTCAGTTTTATACAGTTTTTTTCACAATATTTTGAAGTAATCACTTGTCATCTTGTCAATCAAATTTTAAATATTTCCTGCTATGCGTTCCAGTTGTACCAACTTATTTCTTTGTAAAATAAAATAAACTACTTTGAAATTAAAATGACAGACACATCTATCACTGTCAAGGATCTTCTCGTTGGACAGATTATAGAACATCATCATAAAATTTTGGATTTTTCGTTAATTGTTTTATGCACTGTTTCTCTATTGATAACACCGCTAAATTTGGAAGTCTGTCTTCGCTTGTTGAATTTCTCATGAAATTTTTTACACGTTTTAGTACTGAGAAACTTCGTTCAACTGAAGCATTTATCGCTGGGATAGTTAAAACTAATTCACGTATCAGGTAAGGTATAATAAAGAGGTATTCAGTCCTTCTTAACCCTCCATTACAAACGAAACAGTAACACTAAGTTAAATCCGAAAAAAATACAATATTACCTATAAAATCGCAAGCGAACCCATCCCGATAAATTAAAAGTCGCGGAAAGCGGCGGAAAGATCGCTGCCGTCGCTAGCAACTGTGTGCGATTTTCCGGTTAAATTGTCCGTTTGCGTTCGAGGTCAATAACACCTACATGAAGGAAGGATAGGCGACCGGCGGCGATTCCGAGGCGCGCATCCATGCAGTAAAAGGCTAATTAAATTACGTTTATGTAAAGTTTCAAATAAATAATTTTAACAAATTAAATTAATCTATTGTTATAAAATAACAGTATTATTAACGTTTAACTATTTATTTTTTACCTTTAAAAAGTTTAGGGAAGCGGCGCTTCCCCCGCTTCCATGGACCGCACGCCGCTGCTGAATAGAATGGCATATTATATGTTAACTTTTGACATTTTCGCATAAGGTTTATTTGAATTTGTAGCATGCGGTTCATAACGACAATTTGACTCGAAATACCAAGTGTGTGGTATCAAATTATACGTAAAAATATGATTTTTCCAGATATGTTAATGAGACACCCTCGTTCCATTTGAAATAATTTAGGTATGATTAAAACTACGATTTGGGCATCTTTTAACCAGACAGGAAAAGATACTAAAAGCATTAGACGATCAAACCTATCTTTCCAGGGCTCCTTGATTGAAAATTAGAAAAAAACTTTATTGTGTTGGTTTGGTTTGGTTACGCCACTGTTTTTACAACCCTTGGCCCTAAATAAAATACTCACTTAGCCAGGTCAGCTAGTATACATTAGTGATGGGCATTACGATTCTTTTTAGTGAATCGAATCACACGATTCAATTTCTCATAATGAATCAACTCTTACGATTCGTTCATTTGAACGAACCACATGCACAATTTACGTTTCATAAAAATAAGAATCGTACCTATTAATCGTTATATATTCGATAGGTACTAAATAAAAAAAACGGTCACTTGGCATTAGCAAGCCTCCAAATAAGTAGTCTTCATCGTTTTGAAAAGCTCTAAAGTGTGAATATACTTTTGAATTGAACATTAATTTTGAATTGAATTGAAAATTAAACAGACTATATTTTGAATTATTTCCATAATTATTTGTGCAACCAGCAGCCGCACATCCCGGAAAACCTTTTCCCATTCCATCAATAAAAATAAAATTGAAATAAAAGCACAAATACCTATGGTTAAATATAAGAAAAAAAATCGAATTAAAATCTTCCGTAATACGGCCCTACGCGCCACCGGTGGAGGCTATGCATCGACTGAATGAGGCTGACTGTCGGTCGCTTAATTCAGTTAGCGCATCGTCGGAGTGGGGCGTTTTAAATTCGAGCGTGGGAAAAATTGGCGAGTGTCAAAGCTATGTTATTCTGTAAGCTGTGATGTTTGTTTAGAGCTTTTGTTCAAATCTAAATTTCGTGAGGCACGAAATTTATGCTTATATCACCGCCGCGCCGCGCCGCTCCGTAGAAACGAACGATCGCATTGTGATCCGATTCAATTCTCACGATTCATTTTTACGGCTCATTGTTACAATCTTATGGATCCGTGTTGGCCACGATTCAATTGAACGAACCGTATTGTAAGCAATGAATCAATTCTCACGACTCTTTTTTACGGCTCATTGTTCAAAGTTTATGGATCCGTGCCGGCCATTCACGATTTAATTGAACGAACCGTATTGCAAGTAATTAATCAATTCTCACTCTTGAACGAACCGTATTTTAAGCAGTGAATCGAATCACACGATTCATTTTTAATACTCGTTCGAATGAACGACTCGTTCAATCTTTGCCCACCTCTAGTATACATATAAAAACAAAAAAGTTTGTTAAATAATAAGAAATATTGATTAAAAAAGTAATTGAACAGAACCACCAATAGACTCTTCCTTCTCTGCTCTGCGTTTTGTTGTTGTTCTTTAATTATATTATTTCACTTCGTACTGGAGTTTTGGGACTGCCTGCGTGGCTACAGTTCCTTTTGAATAACAAATTCCCGGGCGAATTTTATATTTTACTTCAATTTGCCGGGCGGTGAGGGCTTGTTTTTCCATTGAATGCCTCCCTTCTAAAGTCTTTTTTGTATATTAGGTTATGTTTAAAGAGGAACACAAGTTGGGGGATGGAAGAGTCAGTTTATTGTTTTAAGAAGTTTATTTTAAGAGATTTAATTATTTAATAATGGACAAAAAAGCAGTGTGGATTGTTTAATTAGGATACTGTTATTAGAACAATCAATTAATATAACAAATTAAACCACATAAATGATAAGAAAATAATATGAGAAAATATTTTAGGTTTTTGATTCTCTTGTATACTGCCCAAAGGTAAGTTCATACTGAGAAATAGAAAAAGAACTGAACTGCGAAATACGAATTTCAAAAAATACAGAGGCGGTAAAATTGACCGAAAATGGTTTTAATATTTTGCGAATTAATTTATTTAAAATAATTTTTAATTAATTTAAAATCTGGGGGCGGGAATATTGAAACTTATTGTCAATTATTTCTTGTTATGGTTATAATAATACCTGTAAACATTGGTTAAGATGGAGGGATGGAAGATATACAGGGTGAGTCTTTAATAAGTGCAAATATTTCAGGGCTGGTGGATCTCGATAAAAGAAACATATTTTTTCTTTACCGCTTTTCAAATAAGCCCAAAATAATAGAGTTATTTTATTCTGAAAATTTCTAAAAAAAAGATTTTTTGCTTAAATTTTGAGAACTATTGGATCTTTTCTGAGTTTTCTGTACTGTAAATTTAATCTACTACTAATATTGCCGTATTATCAAGAAATTATGTTTTTTAACTAAAAACTCAAAAAAAACCTCATAATCGTGTTTTTGGGGTCGAAATATACTACTCCTAAAAATATTTGCACTTATTTAAGAGACACCCTGTATATTATGTTTCTGATAATATATATTAAAGATTGTTAATAACTTACTTTAAATCTGCCACCCGGTATAATAAAGGCGTTTCGAACTGGTATCAAGGAGAAAGTCTCGGGATGGTCGAAAACATGTTGGGAAATTTTTCGTGTCAGCTGCGGCCATATTGCTATAAGCTTTTTCAAAAAGACCCTAAATAATAAAGTAAATATAAGTGTTTTCAATTCTTACACAGGGTGTTTCAAAAAACACGTTTTATCTCGCGTGGGCATTCCTCACGTAAAAATAAGATTTATTTTTTATATCAACATATATGTCGGAAAAAAAACGAAGAAAAACTATTTTATATTTTAGAGTTAATTTTGGCATAGAATTTTGAACACCCTGTATGGTTTAAGATTACGATATTTATAGCACAGTAAGTACAGACCAACTATAATAAATACCTAGTATAGTTTTGATATCACGATATTTCTTCTATCTTTAATTTTTTTTAAAAAGGCTAAAAAATACATTGTTATTTTATTTATTAATATTTCTGAAACTCTCGAAACATATTTATTAATATCTTGGGGTTACGTAAAGTGATCAGAAAGGAAGCCAAAAATGCAATAATATTCTGTTGTTATTTAATATGGTTATAATGGTTTACTCTGATGTTCCAGTTAAAAAAAATTATCCCGATCCACTCACACTTATTTGAACCACCCTGTGGAAGTTAAAGTATTTTCCTCAAATACATCCTAATACATACTTTAGGTTTGTACTTATACAAAACTTCTAAGTTTTTTTTTATATGAGCTACGCACGACGCACTGTTGCCGGTCCCGTATAAAGAAGCAGGAACAACTTTGAATCGTGGCAACCTTTCTTTTCGACAACTTTTTAATTGGCACCCTGTTAAATGCGTACTTCCGTTTTCATAAATATATGTAAAAATTAGATTTTGATTAACTACGCAACGAGCGTAATAATCCTGCAATCAGATCTTAGACTATAACCACCGTAATCACAGTTTTAGTTGATGCAATTCAAGATATCCTATAAAACTCACCTTATTGCTGGATCTTCTACCTCTCTGACAAACTTCGGTTCGGGTTTGAAATCCCTGGGATAGTACTCCTCCATTTCGCCGACCATTTGAAAGTTCTGAAAGACAAATTCTTCTATCTGCTGCGTGCTGGGCTTATGATCGGTTCTGCGCATAAACACGTCAAAATTATCCAGCGTTTTGTTCAGAGGATGCTTCATGGCCATGTCCACGAACGTTTTGGAGTCGTTGAAGATTTTGGCTGTTTGCACCAAATGCAGCAATTCGCCCTCGCAGTATATAGGGCTGGAACATGATCTGCCTCTGGCGACTGTGTGCAAATTGTAAGGGTTCAACAGGATAAGTAGCAAGATGAACTCGTAGATGTAGAATTTGCTGAAAGTTAGTAAAATATCAATGCATTTTTGCTTGATCATGTTGTTATTGAAATATTATTATAAATACTAGAAATTTTGAACATGCTGTCAAATATTGTTGTGTTAATGTCAAATATGTCAAGCGTTAGCAATATCGTTTTAGATACAAAAATCGTAAAAAAACTAAAGCTTGATTTTCATGCGTCCGTTATCCGTTGATACCAAAATAAGGTTGATACCTTAGATCTTATAAACTTATATTCCCAACTGTATTCCCCACTTCATTATTTGTTAATTTTTTGAAAAATGTTATTAAGAATATATCTTCTTAATATTCTTAATTATTATTAATAATAATGTTACTAATTCTTAATAACATTAGATCCCTTTGTGCTAGTTTATATATTTTTGAAGTCAATTTCATCAAAGTAGAAAATAAATACTGCCCTACAAAGGGTTAAATAATCATTACGTTCTTTAATTCGAACATTTATTAATTTTACTTTTTTTTTGGTGAAACATCTAGACTCTTAAATGCTCGAATTAAAGAACATAAAGGTTTTAAGAACGGGCGACTTTCACAAATCTAAGATTTGTCAGCATTCATGGGAAACAGGGGACAGAGTAAATTTTAACAACGCAAAAATTATAATGAAACAGCGGTAGCCTCTAAAAGAAAAATAAAAGAAGCGTTTTTAATTCAATCTAATAAAAATAAATGTTTTGCTCATGCATCTGTAGATGTTAGTAATGTATGGCAATCGCTTCTTTGATTTTAAAGAACATAACATAAATAAACATAACTTACGTAAAAATTAAAAACAAATTAAAAAATTGTCATACCGAAAGTTTCAAGTTTTTTGGTTTTACCTTATTAAATAATTGTTATCAGGGAGTAATTGTTAATTTTGAAGTTTAACTTGGGATATAATGCCATTTTAACAGAACCTCAACGGTTTTTGTAGACGTATCTGGGCGTATCTGTTTAAAAAAACTAAATAAATAAATAAATAAATGCCTTTATTGTCAAAAAATTTTACAATTTGTAGACAAAGGTAAAATAAACAAACAAGGTACACAAACAAGCAAATAAAAGATAATACAAAACATTATACAAATAATATTGTCAGTCTTATTGTTTAAAATAAACATTTATATAAATGTATACAATGTCAAAGAATAAAAAAAGTTAAAAAAATCGGTAAAAAAACTTTTAAGTTAAACGATTTTATCTTATGTGCACTGAAAACTAGAAAATAATAATAACAATTAGGTATTTTGAACTTCTAGTTCAGAAATATTTTAGTTCTAGGTAGAATAGCGTTTAGGCATATTAGACTAAAATAAAAACGTGGGGCCCATTAACTATTGCTGTAATACTTTCTTCTATACTAAGTGTGGATTGCATCGACTTACTATAATCGTAACTGGAGATTTTGACAATCAATAACCAGCCGTGGCGGCTTCACCAGCGAACGCCGAGCTCATGATCTACCAAAGTATAAAGATATGCTTTGCCATAGGTAGGATTTCAGATGGGCCCCACGTTTATATTTTAGTCTAATATGCCTAAAAGCTATTCTGCCTAGTACTAAAATATTTCTGAACTAGAAGTTCAAAATACCTAATTGTTATTATTATTTTCTAGTTTTCAATGCACATAAGATAAAACTGTTTAACTTAAAAGTTTTTTTACCAATTTTTTATTTTCTAGTTTTTAGTATTTAACGGAAATGCCTACCGAATATTCCTCATTCTATTTAATTCATTTAGTGCATCATTATTACATGTTTTTTTACCTGATAATTTATTACAATCTGACGCTCAGGTGTTTCTGACGCTAACAACTCTCTCTGTCTGTCGCGTTCTGATGCTAGCCTAGACTCATGACGCTCAGGTGTTTCTGACGCTAACAACTCTCTTTATCTCTCTCGTTGTGATGCCAGCCTAGACTCATGACGCTCAGGTGTTTCTGCCGCTAACAACTCTCTCTGTCTGTCACGTTGTGATGCTAGCCACTCATGACGCTCAGGTGTTTCTGACTCTGCCAGCTGCATTTGTCTCTTACGTTGTGCTATTAACCTGGCATCATGTTGCTCAGGTGTTTCTGTTGCTAACCGTTCTCTTCGTTTCTGTAGTCGACTATAGGTTTCATTTTCACTTTCTTTTGCACGTTTCGTTCTATACTTTTCTTTCGCCTTTGCGAGCCTTCTTTTTCGTTGTGTAGCAGTTTCGTTTTTATTTTTGTTTGTTTTTTTATTTATTGTTTCGATGTTGGTTCCCACGAGTAATGGACATTTTAACGGTCGACCCCCCCAGAGGTTCAGTAGAGGGGCAAGGCTATAATATACAACAAGAGGCGCCCAATCTTGAGTGGAAAACGCTTGCGACATTACATTTTTAGCCACCCTAATCCCATACAGTCCTCAGCACGTTTTAACCTATTACCTCGACTTGGGTGGTAAAGCTACCGCTAAGTACGTAGGTACATCTAATCACCTATTTTTTTTATCTGTCCTTCTAACGTCACACAATCTTGGACACAACTGTTCTGGACACGACTACTCATGCCCTCACCTAATACGCCATTTTGTAACGACGTCCATCTTGGATTTTAAATTTTGTCATAATCACAGTATTCTACTAGTGTAGCCCTTTCATTTGATACCCATATTGAGGGGGTTGTGGAAAAATATGAAATCCGCCATTTTGTACCGGCGGCCATCTTAGATTTACAATGTTATTGATATTACTATATTGTATTGTCATCGGAACTAAAGGTGTGCACCAAATTTCAGATCAATCTGACAACAGGAAGGTACTTAAATTTCAATTTCTAATTTTGACCCAAATAAACAAACAAATAAATAAATACCGTACTGGTCGAGCTAAATAAAACCGTTTAAAAATAATATTCAAAAATATTTAGATAGTTTATAGTAAAAATATCAATGACCTCTAAATAAATTTATTTCGGTGTCATTGGTAAATATAGCAATAGCAAACATTAGACCAGTGTTTACAAGATCAAATTCGATTATCAAAATATAATTCGTTTATGGCGTAGAAAGCCTTGTCTAGTAAATAAGAGTTCAATGTTTTGAGAAATGAAGAAAATGATGTTATGGATTTGATTTCAATTGGCAGGTGCATTTTTTTCGAGTTGTATAATATTGAACTTTTAACTAATTCTGAGTGTGGGGTAGGTAAATAAAGATCTTGCTCATTGTTCCTGAGTGGATAAGTGTGAGATAGCCTTTCTTGAGAAGCTGATACATGCTTACGTATTACGCAAACGGATTCAAATATAAATAAGGAAGGAAGATTTAATATTTTTAATTTTTTAAAAAAGTCCTGGCAATGAGTTCTGCTATTTAGTCCCAGTGAATATCGAACAGCTCTCTTCTGGAGCTTGGAAATGCGGTCAAATTGACTCGCACAACACGTACCCCAGAATGGAAGGGCATACCTGAGGTGCGACTCAAAAAGTGCATAATAAACAGTTCTATCCACTGACAAGTTAAGCTCCTTAGAAACAGATCTCAACACAAAACGGACAGAGCTCAATTTTTTCGACAAAGTTTCGATATGCATGTCCCATTTCAGAGAATTGTCCACAATAAGCCCTAAGAATTTTACAGATTTTACGACGTCAATGGTGGTGTTGTTAAGTACAAAAGGCTGCAGCGAGTTTTTATATGACAAAGCTTTAGTTTTAGAAATGTTGAGACTCAGGAGGTTCGAATCGCACCAAGATTTAATGGTGATTAACTCATTTGATTGTGTGTCGTCGGCAAAAAGACATATTTTGCCACTGATGTTGGAACTAATCGGATCGTTGCATTTAGATATTTTAAATTATTTTTGTTCTTTGTTCTTTATGTCTTTTTTTTTCGGCTTCCGACGAGCGACGGGGAGAGATATACTTCCCGAAACGTTAAACATTTTATTGTCCGTTAGGCAAATTTGTTTATTAGCAAACCATTGCTAACAATTAATCTCCGTTGGATTAATGCAGCTGTGTTTTCAAAAAAATAACTATTTTATTTTGTAGATTTTCTTACAGTGGCAAAATATCCATAGGACTTCTTTGGAGAGGTTTACAAAACGTCTAAATCATAAGATAAAGACCAGTGGCGGCTTAACAATGAGGTCAAATGGTCAATGCCCCCCCCCCCCAAAAAAAATCAGGAGAAAATTGGAAAAACCTAGTTAAATTATACTTTTTGTAAATCACCTTTTTTCCCCTCGTCCTAAGATATTCAAAACTATTCCCAAAAATCTTTAATTTGCCCAATTTTCGCATGAAAACGTTTTATTTTACCCATTTTCTCTACTGCCGGTCAAAATTTCATTTTGTCCTTCGTTTCTGCTATGTTTTACATGTATTAAAGTCCACATGCCGCGGCTTGTGACGCCAACAAGGTAAGGTATACTACGTATAGAAAATATAATGGGCTGAGGTGCGATAGATATAGTTTATATTGGCCATTGACCGCGTCATTCATAAAGGGATTTCAGTAATATCGCTGGAAAAATTTCGCCGTTTGGGCAGTTTGGGTGTTTCTAAAAACTCAAATTATAAAACAACCTAGGTTTTTGTATCGTTTATCATATTTAGTCAATATTTAAATTTTTAATATCGAAAGAAATCCGATCTAGTTTTAGTTGTTGTGGCTTTTTCGTAGCCGAGGGGTTGAAGTTTGTGTAAGGTAGGTAATAATTCATAATTTTCTGTTTATGGATAAATGATGAACTGTTGGTTGACTGATTCTGGAATAGATATCTTCAAATAGACAACATGGTGTTTAGTTTGTAAAATCGTGCGGTTAAAAGAAAACAATTGCTTAAATTTTGAAAAACGTTTAGCGAAAGAACGCCGCATTGACATAAAATATAAAAAAATGTGAAATAAAATTTTTAGAAATGTGTATGTGTATTTATATTTTTCTGACGTTATTATTTAAGTGTCTTTTAAATCCTACCGTGGAAAATTTTTAGTTTTTTCTGTTATTATTCTTTAGTTTAGTATTTTTAGTGAAACGGCACTAAAAAAAAGAAAAAAATGGCATTTGTTTAAAAAAGTAAAGGTAGGTTTCATTTTAACATAATTAGGCGCGGTCTCTTCAGTTATAAATAAATAACTTTTATCTAACAAATAACCATCTAAAAGATAAACAATCTAGAGCCTGATATCTATAGGATATAACATTTGGGTATTTTCATACAAAATAATCCAATAGATAACAATTTGAAGGACGGCCGCCTACGGACCGGTAGACACTCCGTAGAGAAAGTGTTGCCAATATAAGATATCTGAAAATTGAGATGGTTATATATGAAAAGTCGATACAACAGACAGAGACCGAAACTCGGAATTTCAAATCGTTAGATTAAAAAGTGAGGTTATTGTTCAGTTGTCAAAAGATCGTCAAAATGAAAATAAAAACAATAAAATTCAACTAAAATATATTTTGTGTTCAACTCCAACTAGTCCTATTATGGTATAGGCTATTTAAATTTACCCTTATGGAAAAAGGGAAAGATAATTCAATTTCAGCAGTGGTGGTGGTGCAATAGATCTATTGATGGAATGCGATTTATAAGAAATTAAAACAAGAAAAAATAATCTGTAACAAATTTATAGTTTAATTACATGATATTACTGTTATATTTATTATATTAACATTTTAGTACAATTGATAATAGAAAATATGGAAGAAGCTGGTGAAGTGCAAGCAGAGATTTATAAACCAATCCTAAAACCACCATCTGGTAAGTTATTAATATTGAAAATTAAAAGTAGCATAAGATTGTTAGTAATAACAAATATATGTTGTTCTAGGGCTTCTCATAGTAAAGAAATAGGTAGGATAGCATCAATGATAGTAATTAAGGTGAGTTTTTATTTTATAAAATAGATAAATGCACTTATACTTTTGTCTTAATAATAATAAATGAATAGTACCTGTAATAATTGTTACATTTACACATTATATGTACAAATTATTTAATAAAAAAAACTAAATAATTTTGTCATATTACTTTTATTTTTAAGAACTCCAAGTGATGGAACTTCAAAAAAAAAGAAAAAATAAAGGAAAAATCTTGTCTAAACAAAGTTGAACTAACTGGAATTCAAAGGACCACAATACAGATGTTTTATTAAGGTTTAGCTAGAGAGTTACTTAAAAAACAGCATGGAGAAGGGACGTACCGTATGATCGAAAAAAACGGCGTCAGCAATGGCTATGAAATAAAGATTGCTGTCATTTCATATTATGTAAATTTATAAGGGAAATATCATCGATCATCATTTCCCAGCCAACTGGACGCCGTTTTTTTTTCGATCATACGGTATAAGGTACATAGTGCAAGAAATTAAATTAAAATTGTAACACAAAAGAAATAAAAGCAAATGTGAGTTAAATAACAGGTTTTATAAGGTTCCTGTTATAATATTAATGAATTAAGATATGCGAATTAAAAATGAAATAAATAGTTTGATTTAAAAAGTTTTATTTATTTTTTACCTACTTTAGAGCTTTATTAAAAACTAGTTGAAGGCTGGCGCATCCGCCACGAGATCAGAAAAAGAAGCACTTTTTATTTTTTTTTAATTAAATGAAAAACAAAAAATCCGGCGACGACAGTTTTTAGAAGAGCCATTTAGCTATCTTTTAGAAAAAAAAGCAACTTTCTAGAGCAAGTCGTTACTTACAGTAGAGACGACACAGATAAACATTAGCATTTTATATAATATGTAGTAATGGTTTATAATTGAATGGATTTAAATAAAATAATTTATAAGTTACTGTTTTATCACTATTATCCTAACTTAATGCATTCTCTTCGTTCTGATGCTCTAACAGAACAGAGACTCTCTTTATTTTAACAGTCCTTATAAAGTCCGGCACTAGCAACAATAGTTTTTTGCACCATTTCAATGTGTTTATTGGTGTTTATACCCCATACGTTCTAAAATGATTATAGTCTACATATTCAGAATAGGTAAGTCTTTTCCAAATAATCTAAAATCGAATTTATTGGAATAAACGAAATCTTCAATAAGAACAATGTCTTGGTTATGTTCAGTAATTTTGTCAAATATCAAATAAAATCAATATCTCCTCATGCCTTTGCTCATGCGTCAAATTTTTATCCGACAAATAAAGCACTATTTGGCAGTTCGGGCGCCAGATAGGATATCTGGGAGATAAGTTTAATTTATCCAATAGATACTGTTATCTATAGGTGAAGATACGCGTTTTTCTGCTATCCGTCAAATAAAATATATCTGGCAGATTATAACACGCTATCCTTACCTGAAAACACCGGGGGTTAGTATTTATTTTTAGATTTATTATCCGTTAATTAATAATTGATCTCTTACAAGTATCTTGTAAGAAACCAATTATTAAATTTGGGCGCGTCTTAAAAAAATTGACGCAATATTTTTAGATATTGACCTCCCTACAAAAATGACCACTAGCCGCCACTGATAAAGATAATGGAAGTTCGTGAAGAATCCTAGTACAGTTGAACAAATATAGGAAGAGACTTGGGGATAGCACCGGTGGCGTGTTATTTTATATTTCTCACGTCTCTAGCTATACTTGTTAAGTTGTATGTGTTATTTAACATCCATAACCTATCCCAACCACGAGGCCAGCCAAATCAACCAACATCACACCGAGACAAACAACTTTGAAACACGACGACTCTCGCAAAATAGGCGCTACGTCTTTTTCGAAAATAAACTTTTGCGGGGGAGTCGAAGTATCGGAGACACCGGCGCTGCGCGTCGCGACGGCGGTATTAAATTTCGACGCTGCCGCCGTTATCAGGCCCCGTACGCACGCGACGGACGCTCCAACAGCTGAATATTCAGTGTTGTCAGTCAGTCGTGTGCCGGCTAGCGAACGGGGCTATTATCGAAAAACGCCGCGGACTTCGGGCAGAAGTCGCGATATCGAAGACGATCAGGAGCGAGGTTTGTTTTTGTTTATAGTTTCGTTCGATTCACGTACGAAATTAAGCGGGAGATTTGAATTAAACAATTGATATTTTGGTGTGTTAGATACCTTGAAGTGTTTTTTGTGTCTTTTTATTTTTTCTGGATATTATTGTTAGCTGGAAACATGATTTGGATTCAGGTACGTTGTTTTAAACATTTATTATTAAAATTTAACATTAAAGAATTAAATTAAACTAAGAAATATGAAAAAAGACCTGCGGTTTAAGTTCACAGACTTTGCTCTGTTAAACTTAAAACAAACTTTCTTTGTATATTTCATATCAATTAAACTTTTAGTTACGTAATTGAGGGCGCGATTTTTAAATTCATTGTTGCCAACCATGGACATATTTGGCGCCGTGCTGTCTAACTGGAATTTAAATTTCGCGCTGGGGATTCAGGTGGTTGCTCTGCTGTAAAAAATGTCAAGTTGCCGCATTTATTTATTTATTTCCTGACATTTTCATTCGTTTTGACACTTTAGTTTTGTATTACGCCAGTTTTTGGTTTAAAAAAATAGTGTTGTGATACTTTAAAGCTTGAAAATGTTTACCTTGCAGTCGAACATTTTTCTTTTTAGAACTTCTTTTAGAGAAAAGTGTACAGGGTGGGTCAAATTCGACGCTTTTAAATGGAAACACCCTTTTCTATAGGAGAGAGACGAAAACTAATATCGGTGTCTGGAGCTCAATTTTCATCAAAAACATGATGGTGAAAACCGCACATCAATATCTGTTACCGTTTCGGAGTTACGGGGTGTTTTTCAAAAATGTGCATTTTTAACAAATCGCTGTAACTTTTTTGCTATGGAAAATTTTGTATTTCTATGAAAACATTTCCAAAGCATCTTTTTACGTAGAATTTAATTGTTTAAGTGTAATTTTTTTAAAATTAATAATTTAAGAGTTATCAACAGAAAAATTGATTTTTTATATGGGATACCCTGTATATTTTTAATTTATTGAAAAGAATTTAAAATTACCTTTCCAAAAATATAACACACTTGATATTTTGCTCGATTCCTCTTCGAGATATAGAGTATATAAAAATTCGCCCGCTTTAAATAAGTAGGCTTTTCAACCAGCTGTAATGCAAAAAAATTCTAGCTGTGAGCATCAATTAAAACGAAAATAATATTTACTATGAGAGATGCAGAATTTTATAACAATTTAAAATATATTTAACCAACATCAACACATTTAAACTATATCTCAACAATAAAAATAAATAGCAAACCAGGACATGAGATTTTGCTACAGGTGTTCGACATATCGACCGTCTTCTGTTATGGACAGACGGGGCAGTTTTTGAACATTTCTTGCGGAATTCATTAACCTAGTGGGGGTGAAAGATACCCTCTCATAACTGCTAAGTATTTCTAATTCTTGTCTAGATTATACAGAAGAATAAGGAACCTTTATTCTTCCGCAAATATATCCATAAGATTAGATCCATGGGCACTAAGTCAGGCCAGCGGCTGGGTTCTTGGTCAGCTATTCAATTATTCTTGAAATTGACTGCAGAAATTTGCTGATAACTTCAGCGTTCAGAGGCGGTGCGTCGTCTTGCTGGAAAAATATGTTTTCGAGTTCCATTAAGGACATATTATCATCAATAAAAGGGGTCCAAAGCCTACTTATTTAAAGCGGGGGAATTTTTATATACTCTATATCTCGAAGAGGAATCGAGCAAAATATCAAGTATGTTATATTTTTGGAAAGGTAATTTTAAATTCTTTTCAATAAATTAAAAATATATAGGGTGTCCCATATAAAAAATCAAATTTTCTGTTGATAATTCTTAAATTATTAATTTTAAAAAAATTATACGTAAACCATTAAATTCTACGTAAAAAGGTGCTTTGGAAATGTTTTCATAAAAATACAAAATTTTCCATAGCAAAAATTTTACAGCGATTTGTTAAAAATGCATATTTTCGAAAAACACCCCGTAACTTCGAAACGGTAACAGATATCGATATGCGGTTTTCACCGTCATGTTTTTGACAAAAATTGAGCTCCAGACACCGATATTAGTTTTTGTCTATCTCCTATAGAAAAGGTTGTTTCCATTTAAAAGCGTCGAATTTGACCCACCCTGTACAAGATAGCTTCATAGTCGTAAAAAAAACTAATCGCAACTTTATTAAGATATTTTGAACAGGAAAGCGGTAGTAATGGCCCTTAATGTCCTTTAAGTGCTGTTAAGGTGAGTTTTGTTGATGTAAATAATAACTGTTTATATATTTATAATTAATTTATTTTTGTTTTCTAAAATATTTTGATTAAAAGAAAATATATAAAAGTGGACAACGGTGTGCCGGTCAAGTTTAATCACGTGACTAAAAGTTGATTTGGTATGAACTGTACTTAATTTTTGTCACCCCGAACACCTGTTAAGCTGAGTATTGATGATAGAGTTTTATCAGGAAACTTTGCCTTAGTTTACTTTATTATTGTATTTTATAAATTCGATATATTAAGAAATATTAAAATTAAACAATAATATTATTTTATTATATTATAATGTTTATGTCGTAGTAAATTAGTGAAAAAGGAAGGGGCGAAAACAAATAAACAATAAAATAATAATAAAGAAGGAAGTAATAATAGAAATAAATTAATGTTACAATTAATTGTTTGGTTGAAAAAATACTCAAAGAAACACAATTTCTCTTCTCCCCCAGCATATTTGCAATCTCTAAGGTCAATAGTATGTGGGTATATAATTTTTTTCCATAAAATACAAAAATAGCCAAAAACCGTATATGCAACTGTTACCTCTTCTTTCACTGTTTATACCCATTTTATACCGGGTGCGCCTCAAAAGTGGCTTACCCCCTATAACTTTTATATATTTTCAGATAAAAAAACGAGATTTGGTACGTTAGTATATGACATAAATTAGGACTGATTGACGTATTCAATTGTTTTTGGTCATTTCCTGTTTCACCGGAAATGACTACTACTTTTGATTTTTAAATGGCACCCTCGGTATTGTTTCACTTTATTCGATAGAAAATGACATTCTGAATAGAATGACATATTATATGTCAACTTTTGACGTTTGAGCTTTAAAAAAAATCGTATTTTATATTTCAATCTAGGGTGCTATGGCTATGTTAAAAACATTAATTTTTAATCAAGGAACCTTAGAAAAATATATTTGATCGTCTAATGTTTTTAGTGTCTTGTCCTGGTCGGTAAAAAAACGCCCAAATCGTATTTTTAATCATTTCTCAATTTTTTCAAATGGAACGAGAGTGGATCATTATCAAATTTGGAAAAAGAATTTTTTCACGGATAATTTGATACCACACACTTGCTATTCCGAGTCAAATTTTATAATTTCAAATTAACCATATGCGAAAATGCCAAAACTTTACATATGATACGTCACTCTATTCAGAATATCATTTGCAATCGAATAAAGTAGAAATATACAGAGTGTGCCATTTAAAAATCAAAAGTTATAGTCATTTCCGGTGAAACAGGAAGTGACCGAAAATAATTGAATACGTCAATCAATCCTAATTCATGCCATATACTAACACACCAAAACTCGTTTTTTTAATAGAGAAAATAAAAAAGTTATAGGGGTGAGCCGCTTTTGAGACGCACCCGGTATAAATATGATTTAAAATAAACCAGGATAATTTCGATATACTTTTAATTCATGTCTTATTTGTATTAAGATAAAATTGTTTAAGTAGATGCGACTGATTTCGTTTACGACTGAGGAGATAAGTTAACGTTTTATTGTTATTGTTTATAACATAAGAGTGATTTATAACTAAATACCAATGGTTTATAAGTTCTCATTTAATGTTACAACTACAAAATATAAATTTAAATAATTCATATAAAAATTAATATTTGCATTTTCATTTATAATTATTTAAATTCAATATTAGACCCATTTAATATTACTTTTTTGACGCTAATAGTAACCTCGTAAGAATGTATAGTTCATAGCAAATAAACTTTTAGACACGTGATTAAGTTTGATCGGCACAGCGTTGCCCACTTTGATATATTTTCTTTTAATCAAAATATTTTAGGAGACAAATATAAATAAATTATAAATATATAAACAGTTATTATTTACATCAATAAACCTCACCTGCTTAACAGCGTTTAAGGAATATAAAGAGCCATTACTACCACTTTACCGTTCATAATATTCTAATATAGTTGATGAGTTTTTTACGGCTATTAAGTTTTCTTGTATACTTCGCACTAAAAGAGGTTTTAAAAAGAACAATTTTCGACTGCAAGGTCTGCTAGTAAAAATGTTTAAGCTTAAAGCACAGATTAGGTATCCTATATGTATACAGATAAAAATCTTGCCCCTAATTCGTGGTACGAAAATTGTTTTTTATGACGATGTGCAAACGAGTAAAATTTCCTGTGCGCAAAAATAAACTCGCTTAAAATAACAATAAACAACGTAATAGAGAGATATCGCTAAACCGAATAGCGTGCATGGACGTTAATAAGGCCAGGTGTTATTTCCTTTACGTGAAGTGGTATTAACTCTCTTCATTTATAGTTATCGGATCGGAAAGAATTCTGTTCGCGTCGCGTCCGCTATTTAAACTTAACCTAACTTTGAATTTAAAACTTTGAAATTGTTTTGTTTACTAGGTATTTTAAAACAAAAGGGTTAAAGTGCTTATTTCCAGTGCTTTATTGGTCAACGTCTGCCAATGGGTTTAGGGCAACAAATTATCTTAGAAGGGCTAAGTCATCTGCTGTAAACCTAAGTCTCTTTATAGGTTCTTTAATATTGGAAGAGGTGGAATCCATATTTTGAGCCATATTTATTTAATTAAAACTAATCCCCGCTACTTAAATATCAAATTACCTAAAAGTAATAATTCAAAACAATTCAAACATAACCTAAAATAAAAGATCTCGCCGGCCGGTCCCGGTTGTCAAATACCCGCACATGCCCATTTAAGCAATTTTTAAACGTTATTTAGAAATAAATTTGGTGTAATTGATCCGCAAATTACGTCAGGCGGTAACGTTATTAGCGGGTGTTGCGTTAAATATTGACTCGCGCATATCGTAACCATGATAAGGTACGCGTAAATACTACATGACGCTATTCGGTTTTCCGATATCTCTCTAATAATTGTGCCGGTCAGCCGCTGTGCACAATTTTAGAGGCCATAAGTGGGCATGCTATGTGCGCAAACTAGTAACCTAACTAGTGCTCGATTCCGAAAATTGGAACCACGAAAAACAATAAAGAAAAAACAAAGTTTATAGTCTGTATAATCTGTACTTAAAGTATCACAAGACAATTCATTTAAACCAAACACTCGTAGTACAAAACTAAAGTGTCAAAACCAATGACAATGTCATGAAATAAATATATTAATGTAGCAACTTGACTTTTTTTACAGCAGAGCTACCACCTGAATCCGCAGCGGAAAATTTAAATTCCAGTTAGTCAGCCCGGCGCCGAATATGTCCATGGTTGGCAAAAATGAATTTAAAAATCGCGCTCTCGATTACGTAACTAAAAGTTTAATCGGTACCAAATATAGTTTAATTTATACCTATGCGGTAATTTTTTGATGTTGCTTTTGCTTGCAGCAAACCAGGTTACCTAAATTTATTTATTAACTTATTTTATTAGGTGGCTTTAAACTAAAAAATAATAAATATCCGATCTTTATATAGGCTATTTATATTTAGATAAAAATGTTCTCTCTTATCTGTTCTGCTTTTATTTTGAAGTAACTCCATCGCAGTTTAATATTATTTTTAAACTTCAATGACATTGGAATAGTAGATTTTTTTCCCGCTTAATTGTTTGACTAACCTTTGTTTTTGGCATTGCCCGGCATTGGTTGATTTAAAAATTATCACAGACAATATACGGGGTGAGTCTTAAATAAGTGCAAATATGTTTAGAGGTAGTATATTTCAACCCCCGAAACACGTTTATGAGGCTGTTTTCACGGACATTTTTTTTCGGAAATTTGGATTTTTTTGGGGAATTTTTTTAATTTCTGGTTAAAAACATATTTTCTTGTTAATATGGCAACATAGGTAGTAGATTAAATTTACAAGAAAGAAAATCCAGCAAAAATCCAGTGGTTCTCAAAATTTAAGCAAAAAATATTTATTTTTTTAATTTTTTTTGTTTACTTATTTTATTACCCTCAATTGGCGTGGTGAATTTTTGTAACGCTTATGGCGTGCTGGGGTTATATGATGAAGAGATTTTGTAAAAAGCTTGTTATTTTAACATTGTTTACAATATATTTAAACTTGTGAACAAACAATTTCATTAATTTTCAACAAATTAATAAGAACGGACACAAAAATAAAGTAAAACGCATTTTTAGCAATTTTTGACAACAGAAATATAACTTGGCTAAGAAACTCATAGAAATTAAAAACATATATATTTTATGATTTTACCGTATTATTAAAAGTACAAACAACTGAAATGTGAAGTTAAAGTAATAAACATAAATTATTTTCAACAAAACTGCAAACCTTGAGTGTACAGGGTTTTTTAAAATTAATAATTTAAGAATTATCAACAGAAAATTTGATTTTTTTTATATGGGACACCCTGTATATTTTTAATTTATTGAGAAGAATTTAAAATTACCTTTCCAAAAATATAACACACTTGATATTTTGCTCTATTCCTCTTCGAGATATAGAGTATATAAAAATTCGCCCACTTTAAATAAGTAGGCTTTGAACGGCACCGGCTGTAATGCAAAAAAATTCTAGCTGTGGACATCAATTAAAACGAAAATAATATTTTTTGCTATGAGAGATGCAGAATTTTATAACAATTTAAAATATATTTAACCAACATCAAACATTTAAACTATATCTAATAACAATAAAAATGAATAGCAAATCAAGACATGAGATTTTGCTACAGGTGTTCAACATATCAACCGTCTACTGTTATGGACAGACGGGGCAGCTTTTGAACATTTCTCGCGGAATTCATTAACTCAGTAGGGGTCAAAGATATCCTCTCATAACTGCTAAGTATTTCTAATTCTTGTCTAGATTATACGGAAGAATAAGGAACCTTTATTCTTCCGCAAATATATCCATCCATAGGATTAGATCCATTGGCACTAAGTCAGGCGGCCTCGACGCCCAACGGCTGGGATCTTGGTTAGCTATTCAATTATTCTTGAAATTGGCTGCAAAAATTTGCTGATAACTTCAGCGTTCAGAGGCGGTGCGTCGTCTTATATATAAATATGTTTTCGAGTTCCATTAAGGGCATATCATCAATAAGGGGTCCAAAGCCTACTAGTTAAAAGTGGCGAACTTTTAAAAATTCTGTATTTCGAAGGGGATTATAACAAAATATCAAGTGTGCTATATTTTTGGAAAGGTAATTTCAAATTATTTTCAGTTAATTGAAAATATAGAGGGTGTCCCAAATAAAAAATCAATTTGTCTGTTGATAACTCTTAAATTATTAATTTTAAAAAAATTATACTTAAACCATTAAATTCTACGTAAAAAGATGCTTTGGAAATATTTTCATAGAAATGCAAAATTTTCCATAGCAAAAAAGGTACAGCGATTTGTTAAAAATGCACATTTTTGAAAAACACCCCGTAACTACGAAACGGTAACAAATATTGATGTGCCGGAAATGACGATCGATGGCATTTCCTATATAAATTTACATATAAAATGATAGCGATCTTCATTTCATAGCCATCGCTGACGCTGTTTTTATTCGATCATACGGTATAATATACATCTTATATTTTCAGTTCTGATTTACTGTGTTTGAAACATCCCTAAAATGAAAGTTAAGGTAAATACATTTTGAATTTTCTTACTTCTTATTCCCTCATTAATGAACAATTGTGAACTAATAAAAATAATAACGCACATTTTAAATTTTATTCACTGTTTTTTATTGTAGTTGTAAAATTCATATAGGTATATAATAATAAAGTTTATATTATTTTATATATAAAATATTGTGTTATTACGCCGGAGACGAACAAGGTTTGGAAAAAGATATTGAAACTGCATTACTAATACACCTAAAATTTGATATTTTATTTAATAAAATAAAGTAAAGAACGCTTATTAATTTTTTAATCGTTATTCTTATGTGAAAAGCCATCTTATTACAGAAAATTATGCCGGTTTTTATTTTATTTCACTATCCTCCCTCGACTTATTTTTTTACAATGCGACAAATATGTACGATGAAAATTTTATTATTATTTTATTTTAATTTATTCAACAATTATTTTAATTTCCTTAAAATACTGTCGGTCGATCGGCACGCCACTGGAAATTGACCTCAAACGCCTAATCTTTGTACACAACTACATTGTTGCCATCGAGCAGATACCCCTATTTCCTTCTCTATCAATTCTCTCTTGCACTCGTTGATTTTCGCAAACCAATGTGTGATGAAGCTTTAGAGCGTTTTATGAATGGATCATTGTATCTCTCGAGTTTAAATATCTTTGCTTAAAGGTAAATGGCGCGGCCAGGCCTAATTCTTAAACGTAAATATTTTACAGAGGTTTAAATAGTGCTTGGGGTCCGCTGGACCCCACCACGTCAATTGAGGGTTGAAACGTTAAAGCGTTTTTTTTTGTTTTATTTATTTATACTGAACAGAATTCTAAAATTATAACATAATTATCAATAATATCAACTGAGTATTTATGAGACAAATTAATACTACACAATAAATCTTAATGATTTATGTATTATTGAGGACATAAATATTTGCTAAAATTGTATAACTATAACTATATTTCGATTTCATTAATACCGTTAGTAATTAAAATTCTCGGATAGTCGCTGTCATCATTAAAATTATAGCAAACTAATTATTGCATTTGTGTTGTGCAATTTGCAAACTTTGTATTGCCGGCTTTGTACGTCATATCGATAGGTTTTTGGGGTTCAGCACATATTCACTTGATTATATGCACAATTTATTAATTATGATATAAGCGCACACTGTGGAATATAATGAGTGATATTAATTATCACTTAAGAAAATATACCGGGTGGTGAATCGTCGTTAGGAACATAAGAAATCCCAGGCAAATTTATATATTATGTTTTACCTATACAGTGGACGATATGCCAAGAACGTACAACTTTGACAAACATGTCAATGTAGTATTGAGCAATAAGAAGGATTGGAAGAGCGAAACGCTTGCCCAGCAGTTAAAAGACCATACCATAACTTGGTATACTGATGCTTCCAAAACCAATACGGGAACAGGGATCGGAGTGTTTGGGCCGAGAGCTAATTACTCGGAACCAATGGGCACTTACCCTAGTATCCTACAGGCAGAAATCTACGCTATCGAGAGATGCGTACAACTTATCTTAGATAGGAACTATCGGAAACAAGAAATAGCCATCGTGTGTGATAGTCAAGCAGTGTTAAAGGCGATCAACTCAGTATCAATCAATTCGAAATTGGTCAAAGAATGCAGAGAAGCTGAATAAATTAGGCAAAGAAAACAAAAGTCCTCCTACACTGGGTGCCTGCTCACCAAGGGATAGAAGGCAATGAAAAAGCAAATAATCTAGCTAGGAAAGGAGCGAACACTCCACTAACTGGACCAGAACCGTTCTGCTTTCCAAGTGGTAACCAACTCAAGGCGGAACTCAAGAACTTGGAAGATTCCATCCGCAACCTGGAATGGAAATCTTGCAATGGTCTAAGACACTCTCGAAGAAGTTTCTGAGGGCTTATGATCAAGAAAAATCACAGATCTTCCTGGGTCTGAGTAAGAACAATCTTCGGATTGCCACGGGGTTTTAACAGGACACTGTCTCCTCAATGAACACCTCAGTAGATTGAAACTAAGAAGAAACGGCGAATGCAGATTCTGTGGGGAAGATGGGGAAACACCAGTACACCTCATCACTGAGTGCGCCGAGACGACAACCATTCGTGCCATGAATTTTGGTACGACTGATATTGAAGATGGAGAACTACCCTCTATAAAACCGTCCCAGATACTGGCTTTTGTCAAAGCCCTGGGACTGTATGATGAGTTATGATTCAAGAAAGGGGGACACAATGGATCTGTAAGGTCGAAGTGATTAACCCCCCTCCCACTCATTCTAAATTCAAAATCTAAATTTACCTATACAGGGTGAGTCTTAAATAAGTTCAAATATTTTCAGGGCTGGTAGATCTCGATAAAAGAAACATATTTTCTCTTTACCGTTTTTCTAATAAATCTAAAACAACCGAGATATTTTACTTTGAAAATTTCCAAAAAAAATGATTTTTTTCTAAAATTTTAAGAACCGATAGATCTTTTCGGGATTTTATTTCTTGTAAATTTAATCTACTACCTATGTTGCCATATTATAATCGAATTATATTTTTTAACTAAAAACTAAAAAAAAAATTTTCAAAAATTTCCAAATTATAAAAAAAAAATTTGCGAAAAAAACTTCATGATCGTGTTTCTGAGTATTTTACAAGATACAGAGTATCCCAAATAAGTAAAAAATATTATAGTTGATTTTTTTTAAATGGAACACCCTGTATATTTTTCTATTTTTAGATTCTACGGTTGAAATAAAGGTAAATTTGATTAAGGTTTATCATACTTAAACCTTACCGTTTTTGAAATAATTTCAATTTTGTGAAATTTCAGTAAAAAATTTAAGGCTTCATTTCTTCAAGGGTATTAGAGGTTTTAATACTAAATATTTACTGAAGATTACTTATTGATCAGATATTGTGTTGCAATAATAAAAATTATACTACCTTATACAGAGTGTCCAAAAATGTATATCAAATAATTACTAGCTTTAAACGGCAATAACTCGTTTAATTTAAATGGGACACCCTATATATTTTATGAGAATCAGATGCACAATTTAATTGTCTGTCAAAATGTGTTATATAATTCTTTACCTATCTCTTCAAGTTTACGTAAAAAATGCATTTTCTTATAATTGAGACCTCATTTACCACTGTACCCATGGAATATTGACATTTTAGATTCTTTTAAATCAACATATTTACAAAATATACAAGTGGTAAAAATAATAATATTGCAAGCCCATTTGTTTACAGAAATAAATCTATTTAAATCTTTGTATAAGAGTATACCAATAATTATTACTAATTATTAATATAGCACCATTATTTCCGCCCAAAAATTAGTTAATTACACACTTAATTGTTTTAATTAATAAATAAATGATTCTAAATAAATGTGGATTTGACTCAGAAATCAATACAATAATAAGTTATGAAAATAAACGTCTCTGTTGTTATAAATAAGCATTTGTCAAAAAATGAAATAAAATTATAAGGTGTTACTTTTTACCACACTGTCTAATACAATAATATAAATATACATCATACAAAATTCAGCTTTTAGTATTTGGAGCAATTATTATTAATCAACGTAAACGGTCAATTAATGTAGTTTGAATACTGGGATCATATTAATTGGTCCCCTTTAACAAAAAATATTTAAACAATTTTTTTATCTTTTAATGAAATAAGCGAACTATATCGACAATATTAGTATCTGTACTATTTGAAAATTTGTTACATCTTTAAAAATAATCTAAAATGTCAATATTCTATGGGTATAGTGATAAATCAGGTCTAAATGATAAAAAAATGCATTTTCTATAAAAACTTGAAGAGATAGGTAAAAAATGGTATAATACAATTTGATAGACAATTAAATTGTTCATCTGATTCTCTTAAAATATACAGGGTGTTCCATTTAAATTAAACAACTTATTGCCGTTTATAACTCGTAATTATTTAATATAAATTTTTGGACACTCTGTATAAGGTAGTATAATTTTTATTATTCCAACACAATATTTGACCAGTAAATAAACTTCAGTAAATATTTAGTATTAAAACCTTTAATACCTTTCGAGAAATGAAGGCTTAATTTTTTTACTGAAATTTCACAAAATTGAAATTATTTCAAAAACGGTAAGGTTTAAGTGTGATAAACCTGCAATACTCCGTCTCGTATGTGGTGAACAACCCTGTATATTATCTACATATTATTTATTATAAATATTGGTTCCTCTATTAATTTTACAGTTAAAGCGTAAATAGGTTTTTTAAAGGTCTCCGTATTCCGAATACGCATACCAAATTTGAACAATTTTGGACAAGTCGACTTTAGTAATTTAAGAAAAACTACATCTATTTTTAAATTAAAACTGAACAGGTAACAATGCAAAACCAGGCAAATGTCAATCTGTGTTTTCATTATTGTCACAACTGTGAATTATTATCATATTATTATATTATAAATTTTGACAAAGTACATCTAAGTTATTATCAATTGGACATTCTTTTGAAATAATAGCCAGGAAACAGTAGTCTAAATAAAATTCTAAAATAGATTTTGTGCCCGGAAGTTTATATGACTTGAGTGCATCGTGCGATAATGACATTTGAACGTAAACAAGCTTTAATTCTTCATTTTCTGACTGATTTAACGCCGATTTATCGAACAGAAAACGAATACAACTAAAGACATACTAATTAGTCTTTGGAAAGTAACTATTAAAGTGTAAGTAGTATAAAGAGGATTTTATTTTGTATTTTATATGTTCCTTAGAATAAATTTTAATGAGGCCTTTAAAATACATTTTTCTACAAACGTCAGAAATGACAAGGTTCGCGAATTGATAGCAATGTGCGAAGTGACACTTTTTTCATTTTGCTACGTTACCATGACATGGTGCGCGAAGTAATGCGCGAAATGCCTATTTCGCACACTGCATGTAAATTATATGGGATTTTGGAATTCTTATTTTTGGAAAATGAAGAACTAAATCATAAAAATTATTTATTACGAAATATTCAAGAATAAACAAATAACAAATATCAAACTTAACACTAATGCATATTCTAGTTATTATTTACGATATTATCATTAATATAATACAACCATTACACGAACTAATATTTAATCCCAAACTAGATAGTTCTGACTTTGCTTGAGATATGGGGGTTTTGGGACTTGAGACACTATCCAATTTTGATGTAGAGGTACTTGATCCCGGTATTTGACACTCTAAAATTTTATTTGATATTTGAATTTTATGGTTGATAGAATCCTCGACGTATCTCTCAGCCACTGTCGAAGATTTCCATCCTCCGTGAAACAATGCCCAGTGTAGGCTCATAATCTGGCATCTTCAAGGGTTTTGCTATCATACTAGGCATCTTACCAATAGCAAGAGAGCAGCTTAACACATCTTTTATTTTGATATTTTAAAAACAATCTGCGATTGGTAGCATTTCTCGGACGAAGAGCTGAATTTAGGCAAATCTCAATATAGTTCAAATTTGACACTGTATAGACTCGGTCTATGTTTGTTTTTGTATCGGGTACTTTAACAATCAAAATTGTATCTTTCGATATCGGAAATCGATGACGATGTTCAGTAATAAAGAAAACATACATTTTACTAAAAATATACCTTAACCATCAAATAGGTTTCGTCATTTGCCTCTTTTATGAATTGGTTGATTTCTTCACGAGTTAAAACCTTGGATTTCTTAGGTCGGTATCCAACTGACAGTTTTTGTTGAAAATAAAAAAATTTGCCGCGTTCGCTGCACTGAAAAAAAGGATCTCCCAGTCGAAATGAATATGACTTTGACCAAAAGATTGGGGCTTTTCAATAGGGCCAAGAACGACGTTTCTTTGCCCAAAGCATTAACTATCTTTTCATAAGCTTTAAAAAAATACTTTAGAGAATAGAAGAATCTACCTGTCCAAAGTATTTCACTCTTGACCCAAAATGAATATGCAAAGAAGTTTTTGCTACAAGAACAATAGTCTCTTTGATTCATGCAAAAATTCTTGATTGGAAAGGGACATTTCTTGATTAAAGAGACACTTTTCTTAAACCAATAGTGAATACTATTGACTCAACTAAAATTTATTTTGATCTAGGAGAAGTCTATATATCATATACAGGCATATGACGATATATATTATTTTCTGATAAATTTAGGTTTTCCTGGTCTGTAGTAAGTAAAGTGATATTATTTTCTTCGATAGTAGTTATTTCTGTTTCTTCACTCCGTGGTATTTTTTGGGGTGGTTCATCACTCTACAAATTACAAAAAAAATGATACATCACGATTAATCAAAGTAAAGCAAATAAATTATTAAAATTATAAGCTTCGGTCACATTTTAAATTTTTAAATACGACGGCGACATCTTGAAAGTCTAAAATTTTTGTAATTATTTGCATAAAAAAAGCGATACCTATATTCTTATAGTCACGTAGGTATTATCTAAATAGGTGCATTAGGTAAATGTCTCTTACCTTCAAATATAGCAAATAAATGCTCTAATTTCCATTTTTTCAGAAACTCCTTTAAAGAATCATATATCCTAAAATTTGTCCATAAAAAATGACAAATGCATGTTAATAACGATCACTAATTTGTTATACGATATGCGTTTAAAAAGCAAATTATGCAAAATTCCAAGTGGAAAATTCCAAGCAACAAAACCCGTGCGTACTATGATGTGCGACCTATGAAATGCGACGTACGACTGATCGGACTGCCGACTGATTGTATATACCGTCCTTCGTCATCGTCTTTGCGTGTCGTTATTTTTCATCAAAAGAGTATTTAGCTATTGGAAAAATGGCCATGTTTCTTGAATGAAGTACTTCCTAGAGTATTTTTCTTATTATCTTAAAACAAAGTAACTTGTTGTTAAAAAGTAGTGTGTTGTTCTCTTGAATTTTTCAAGAGAACCAGTTTTCTTGAGTTAAGAGAGTTTTTCTTCAAGCAAAATGTTTTCTTTTACGCTAAAATAAATTCTCTTGCCACTAATTTTTTTTTCAAGAACGATGACGACTTTAGTTCAAGTGTATCTTTTTTATCAGTGTGTATCTATTAAATTAGGCGGGGTATTGCTTAGTTCTCCATTACTTGAAATGTCCATCATCAGAAAATTATTAAAAGCGCGAGCACAAACGTATAATTTTGAAAGGAGTAATTATTACGTCGTGGACTTTGTGAAATTCTTAGGACTTTTTGTAGACAACTGGTTAAAATGGGACTTGCACATCGAAGCTATACAGGGTGTTTCAAAACAAATGCGAAAAACTTTAGGGGGTGATTCCTTGTTCAAAATAAAGGGTAGTTTGCTTCATAAACGTTGGGTCAAAAGTCAACCATTAGGGAGATATTGCGGTACAAAGATGGCGGAAAAATAATGTTTTTATTTTTTATCTTGAAAACGAAAAGAGATAGACTAATGAAATTTTATGGAAGCATTACTGTTATGAAAACACACTTTCATGTAATTTTTTACTTTTTAAAATGAGTGGAAGGGGTTGAAATAAACTACCGCTATCATTCTTGTTAACGAAATTTAACGAAAAATCTTATCAAACACATGCAAATGCTTTAATTCGGATAGTTTAGTTTGTTTAGAAACTGTTTTATCTTCTGTGTTTTTGATAAAACTCACCGATTGGAAATTAAAAATAAAATGTAAAGCATTACATGTCAGACAAAAAACATTTTTAGATTAAGAATCTAGTGATAATAACGATAATAATAATCTTCTAGATAATAACGTATTGCAGTAGAGTAATGTCAAATAAAATAATATTAGGAACATCCTAAAAAGTAACAGCGGCCGACTAGATTTTTTCCTAAAAAAATTACAGCAGCCCACTAGATTCTTTATCAGAAAATGTTTTTTGTCCTGACATGTAATGTTTTACATTTTATTTTTTAATTTCAGATCGGTGAGTTTTATCAAAAAAATACAAGAGATAAAAAAGTTTCTAAACAAACTAAACTATCCAAATTAATTTTTTTGCATGTGTTTGATAAGATTTTTCTTTAAATTTCGTTAACAAGAATGATAGGGGTAGTTTATTTGAACCCCTTCCACTCATTTTAAAAAAGTGAAAAAATTACCAGAAAGTGTGTTTTCATAACAGTAATGCTTTCATAAAATTTTATTAGTCTATCTCTTTTCGTTTTCAAGATAAAAAATAAAAACATTATTTTTCCGCCATCTTTGTACCGCAATATCTCCCTAATGGTTGACTTTTGACCCAACGTTTATGAAGCAAACTATCCTTTATTTTGAACAAGGACTCACCCCCTGAAGTTTTTCGCATTTGTTTTGAAACACCCTGTATATAATAAATGATTGAAAAAAAAAATTGAAATTGAATTGAAAATTGAAACTTTGATGTGTAACTTTTTTTGGGGACACCCTCTATAATTCTATATATTTTTATAAAATGCTTTCAGTTAACCTACATATGCTGCCAAAATTTCATCTCGATATAAACTACCGTTCTCCTTGGAGCTTCCGTGGCGTATGAGAGGCGCCACCCTGTATATCTCAAAAATTGTCTCTTTAATTTCGTTATTTACTATTATTTGATTATAAAAATTTCCATTCTCCGGTCGTGTTTATTGTAACATTGTAAAAGTAAATTACCAGAATCGACAATAATAATTGTATACGCCGATATTTTTTTCAAAACAATTTAACCATTTCTATTTGGTTGAATTGGCGAATCTCATCTTTTCAGCCGTGATTTCACTCAAAACTGCGGTTTGTTTTATTAATTAGAAAGCATTTTATTAAAAGTGCAACTTTTCTGGTTTGACGAATCAATCAGTAATGATTAACTGACCTTGGCGGGTATTTGGCCTGTGTTAGTGTAGAATTAATGTTGTTTTTTTTTCAGAAAACTTATTTAAGAACGAACAGCGAAAAGTTATTTCAATAGGCGTAGCGTAAAATAGATTACTTTTAATTTCACTGTTAATAAAAAAATGGGTTTCACATTTACATGTTAAAGATTCCCAAATTAAATTAAAAAAAAAACTATAATAGAAAATAGTAAAAGTTTTAAAATTTGGTTATAAATAACCTTTTGGTTGTGGCTGTTATTAAACTTTTATTTATTTATCTCTCTTGCTTTTGTATTATGATTGGTAGTTTTGGGATTTAAATTAGTTCACACTTGTTAAAAAAAACACAAATAACACTGATGCTAAAACCTGTTGAACTGTTTGAAAAATAATGTTCCTCTATGTAATGTTAATTAAATAAGGATTAAGTAACTAGAAACTGAATATAAGTACAATTGGCATTTTATAAAAATCCTAATTTCTCCGTTTTGACTGTTTACTAAAGTGTATTAAGAAACTTTCGTATTTTGGTTTGATAATTTTAGCAACCTTGTGTTTTATTATAGTCAATCCCATCCATTTTATTTTTCCAGATTAAAAAACGAGATTTGGTGACCTAAATTAGGATTAATTGACACATTCAATTATTGTTTTCGGCCACTTCCTGTTTCACCGGAAATGACTACAACCTGTGCTACAACTTTTGATTTTTAAACGGCACTCTCAATAGTTTTTTACTTTATTCGATAGAAAATGACACTCTGAACAGAATGACATATCATATGAAAAATTATATTTAAAATTTCAATCTAGATCTGTGATAAAAACACTAATTTTTAATCTAGGAGCTTTGGAAAAATAGATTTGATCGTCTAATGTGATCGTCTAAATGCAGGAAGCTGTAGGATATAAGGAGCAAATTAAGAACCAACCTATATGGATGACGGATAAGCTTGAAGAGAAGATAAGTGAAAAGAAGCTGAATTATAATAACTGGTTAGGAAATCCAACAGATGAAAATTGGTTAGCATATAAGAAGTTACAAAAGGAAGTTCGACAACAAGTAACTGAGGAAAAGAATAGTATGTGGGAAAGATAATGCAATGAAATTGAAACTTACATTGGGGGATCACGATCTACGGAAGCATGGAGAACTCTGAAGGGGATGAAATCAAATACACGTGAATGATGGACGGGAGCTATATCTTTAAGTGATTGGAGAAAACACTATGAAAACCTATTAATAGAACAAAGACCACAGTTTTTACAAAACGATAAAGCCGTCGCTATTACAGAAGCTAGAAAACATATCGATCGAGAAGACAAGTTAGACAAGCCTTGGTGTCTATGAAAAACGGTAGAGCTCCAGGACCGGGTGGTATTATGGCTGAAATGCTAAAATATGGCCGAGAATGTACTTATAACAAAAATAACAAACTTAATGCAGATGTGTGTAGATTGGAATAAAATACCTAATGAATGCAAGTTAGCCTATATCACTTCTATATATAAAAAAAGGAAGAGAAAAGATCCGAATAACTACAGAGGTCTTAGTGTGAATTGCACTTTCAGCGGACTTTTCACAAAAATAATTAGGAATAAGTTAGAAATATCTACTTACAACAAAATCAGTGAAGAGCAGAGTGGCTTTACTGCAGGGCGTTCATATATAGATAATCTATTTACTATCCAACAACTGATAGAAAAACGGAATTCACGTGAAGAAGATACGCATCTAGCTTTTGTAGACCTTCAAAAAGCTTACGACTCCATCCCCGGAGTTAAACTATGGTACATACTGGAACAACTTGATGTGGATGAATGTCTCATAAATTTAAATAAGGTGCTGTACAACAACAACACAGGTCTGAGGTAATTTTTACAACTAAAGGCCTTCGACAGGAAGGCCTTCTTTTATTTAATCTGTATTTGGAAGTGGTTTTTAGGGACTGGAAGAAGAGGTGTGGGGGAATGGGCGTCCCTGTAGGAAGATGACTGTTCGGTTACATTGAATTTTGCCGATGATCAGGTGGTCATAGCTCAAGATGCTTACGACCTTGAATTCATGATGAGCAGGTTAAATTCGGCATACAAGGAATGGGGCCTTACTATGAACATTGATAAAACGGAATACCTAGTGACCAATTCAGATGATAAATTTGACATTTTTATTACTGACAATGCAAAGCTCAGACAGGTTGAATCGTTTAAATATTTGGGGGCACGTATAACCAGAAAGGGACTGGACAAAACAGAAGTATCTGCTAGAATAGAGCAAGGGTGGAAGATTATAGGAGCACTGAATGGCATCTGGTGGGACAAAAACATAAGACCAAACAGAAAAGTACATATTGGAAGAGCCCTAGTGGAGTCGGTAGTAACTTATGGGTGTAAGAGTTTGGACCTTAAAAGCTGAACAAAAGCGAGCTTTGAATGCACTCGAAATGGACTATTTGAGACACAGTGCAAGAATATCTAAACTGGACAGAGTTAGGAACGTGGAAATCAGAGCCAAAATGGATGCCACGCAGACAATAGTGGATAGAGTCGAACAGAGGGGCCTTAAATGGTTTGGACACTTGCTACGCATATAACACCAAAGATGGCCCTACCGTATCTACAGCTGGTCACCTCCTGGAAAAAGGTAAAGAGGACGGCCTAGAAGATCCAGGAATGAGGTCATCAGAAGGGCAATGGAGGACCGTAACTTGGAAGAGGAAGATGTTCTTGACCGTAACAGGTGGTTAGGCGGTTAGGCGTGGGGATGCGACGTTAGTTACTACAACCCTGGAGTATATATATCGCCTAATGTTTACAAGGGAGGCTCATTAGCATATTTGGAAAAAGCATTTTTTTAGGAATAATTAGGTACCACACACTTGGTATTACAAGTTAAATTGTCGTTATGAACCACATGTTACAATGTCAAAAGTTGAGATATGATATGTCATTCTGTTGAGAGTGTCATTTTCTATCGAATATTAAGTAAAAAAATACCGAGGGTGCTATTTAAAAATCAAAAGTTGTAGCCATTTCCATTGAAACAGGAAGTGACCGAAAACAATTGAATACGTCAATCAATACTGAATTGTGTCATAGACTAATGTATCAAATCTCGTTTTTTTTATCTGAAAAAATAAAAAAGTTATAGGGGTGAGCCACTTTTGAGAAACAACCTTTATACAAGGGTATTATAAAACCTAGAAGGCACGTTAAAGGAAGTCATTTTACTTCAGGGCCCTGTATCTCAAAAGTTAAAATATTTTGGATATATTCATGAAGTTTCTTTCTTAGGATATGTCCAAGAAACGCCCCCTTCAATATTAACTTGCCGTTAAGGAACACCCTGTATAAATATAAAATTCTCAGACAAAATTCTGATACCTACTATATGCTCGGATATAACGTGCTTTTATTTTAACTATGAACATAGGGCTTATAGCCCCATGCTTTTCTATGTTCATTTTTAAAGTGGAAAAATCAGTGGGGGGCATTGGAGTAAAAATAACACTTTTTGTGACGAGAATAGAATATGCCATTTTTTTTCAAATGCCACAAAGAATTTTTTAAACAATTTCAAACGTTTAAAATAATATAAAAATATTTAAATGTAATACCTTGTATGTAATTATTATATATCGAGAAACTATGGTTACGCTCGTTGAATTTGACACTTCATGTCAGTTTAATACAGAAGATTATTTTCTTTTATCTATGGTTTAATATTGGGTTAATAACAAGTTAATAATATATTTTCGTACTTTGTGCTTAGGTGTAAAACTGCTTTACTTTTATGCCTAGGCGTTAAAATGACTTTTTTATATTGTCAATCATGCCGCAAAAATTATTATTTATCTGAAAAAGTATTGTTGTTTTATTAGGAGTAAAAATGATACTAGCGAGTCCGACATACAGCCGAGGCACAAAAAGTCATTTTTATTCCGAATAGAACATGCTATTTTTTTCAAACGCCACAAATAATTTTTTAAACAATTTCAAACGTTCCAAATAATATAAAAGATTTAAATCATGCCTTGTTCACTTTTTACTCCATTTGATTTTTCATTTTTGCCTTCATGTGTTTCAGTTTTAATCATAAGTATTTATTTATAACAATTAATATTTCAATTCTTTTAGTTTTTGTTTGGCTTTAAACAACGCGAATCCTATAAATCGGATAAAATTTTAAACCATTTTTGTGAGCAGTACTGCCAAAAAAAGATATTTCGTTCGAACAGTTTTAAAAAGCTGTAATTTCATCAATTCGACAGCGGCGCTGTTATTAAATCAGGAGTTAAAAAAAAGTGTAGCGGAACTTAACTGGGATGATTTTGTTTTTAATCCTTTCGAATGCAATGAAAAATAAAAATCGTCAACTGGAAAGCATTTAAACCGATTAAAATTGTATATATCCGTTTCATCAATCACACCCTGTCGTTAATATATATGTAGATACCTAAAAAGTACGATTGAAAATAGGGGGATTTTAAAAATTTATCTGTTTCATAATTTAAAAATGTATTTCATTTGATTTCAGCTAAATTTTATTGTATATTCGTTACTTTACATTGTTTTTCTTAATGTGTGTTATTACTATTATTTATTATATGTTTTATTACTATTATTATAGATTAATTTTGTCCCTCTTTCTTGAGTTATAACTCATCATACAGTCTCAGGACTTTGACAAAAGCTAGTATCTGAGACGGTTTCACAGAGGTTAGTTCTCCATCTCCGATATCAGTCGTACTAAAGTTTATGGCACGCAGTGGCGGATACAGAGGGGGGCCATGGGGCCCGGGCCTCCCTAAAGTCTATAAATTGGGTAAAATATTAGGCTTTTGGTTTAAAAATAGCGCCCTAAAAAGCATATTCTACATTATTTTTTATTTTGACTCCCCCCCTAAAATAAATTCCTGTATCCGCCCCTGATGGCACGAATGGTTGTCGTCTCGGCGCACTCAGTGATGAGGTGTTCTTGTGTTTTACAGGAACTCCGCCGGCTAAATATAGATGTTGCCGATCTTAGTGAAACCCCCTTTGCGGATGAAGGTAGTCTCACTGAAGAGCATAACACCTTCTTTTGGAAGGGTCACCCTGCAATACACAGGAGAATTCATGACGTTGGCATTGCAGTTAAAAACGAAATCGCCACCAGAATAACAGAAGTACCTATTGGTGTCTCCGAACGTCTTATGACCCTAAGGTACCCCATATCAGACAAAACTTACGTCAACATCATTAGTGCCTACGCGCCCACCCTAGACGCTAAAATTGAGGATAAGGATAAATTTTACCAAGCTCTACAAAATGCTCTCCAACGAATTCCAAAGCAGGAACGAATCATCTTGTTAGGTGACTTTAATGCCCGTGTCGGCAAACAACAGGAAATATGGCCTGACGTACTGGGATAACCTAGAATGGGAAACGTAATTTAGAATTTAGAATTTAGAATGAGTGGGAGGGGGGTTAATCACTTCGACCTTACAGATCCATTGTGTCCCCCTTTCTTGAATCATAACTCATCATACAGTCCCAGGGCTTTGACAAAAGCCAGTATCTGGGACGGTTTTATAGAGGGTAGTTCTCCATCTCCAATATCAGTCGTACCAAAATTCATGGCACGAATGGTTGTCGTCTCGGCGCACTCAGTGATGAGGTGTACTGGTGTCTCCCCATCTTCCCCACAGAATCTGCATTCGCCGTTTCTTCTTAGTTTCAATCTACTGAGGTGTTCATTGAGGAGACAGTGTCCTGTTAAAAACCCCGTGACAATCCGAAGATTGTTCTTACTCAGACCCAGGAAGATCTGTGATTTTTCTTGATCATAAGCCCTCAGAAACTTCTTCGAGTGTCTTAGACCATTGCAAGATTTCCATTCCAGGTTGCGGATGGGATCTTCCAAGTTCTTGAGTTGGTTACCACTTGGAAAGCAGAACGGTTCTGGTCCAGTTAGTGGAGTGTTCGCTCCTTTCCTAGCTAGATTATTTGCTTTTTCATTGCCTTCTATCCCTTGGTGAGCAGGCACCCAGTGTAGGAGGACTTTGTTTTCTTTGCCTAATTTATTCAGCTTCTCTATGCATTCTTTGACCAATTTCGAATGGATTGATACTGAGTTGATCGCTTTTAACGCTGCTTGACTATCAGACAAGGTGGCTATTTCTTGTTTCCGATAGTTCCTATCTAAGATAAGTTGTATGCATCTTTCGATAGCGTAGATTTCTGCCTGTAGGATACTAGGGTAAGTGCCGATTGGTTCGGAGTATTTAGCTCTCGGCCCAAACACTCCGATCCCTGTTCCCGTATTGGTTTTGGAAGCATCAGTATACCAAGTTATGGTATGGTCTTTTAACTGCTGGGCAAGCGTTTCGCTCTTCCAATCCTTTTTATTGCTCAATACTACATGGAGATGTTTCTCAAAGTTGTACGTTCTTAGCATATCGTCCACTGGGAGTTGCAGGAGTGGTATTTCCTTTATGAGGGTGTTCCAAGCCCCTGATCTGACAATTCTCCCAGTACTAATTCCGTTAGTGACCATTCTAATCAATGTCGCATTGGCATATCTACCAATGACAATGTGCAGTGGTGTTAGATCTAGAATGACCTCCATTGCTGCTGTTGGACAGGTTCTCATGGCTCCTGTGATGCAAACGCATGTTAGTCTCTGGACTTTGCATAGGTTTAGCCTTGCCGTCCGTTGCTCTAGTTTTGTGTACCAGGCAACTGCTCCATAAGTAATCATGGGTCTTACTATCATGGTATACATCCAGCGCAAAATGTTAGGGAAGCAGCCCCATCTATTTCCGGCCATCTTCTGCATATCATGAGAGCCTTTATGGCTTTGCTGGTAGTGTTCTTAATATGCCTGTTCCACAGGAGTTTACTGTCCAGGGTTATTCCCAGGTATTTAACTTCCTGTGTTGGCAGTATTTCCTTTCCATCTAGTTGGATTCTTTTCAAGTTTTTCAGACTTCGCCTTCTGGTGAATGGCATTATCGCGGTTTTGTCTGAGTTGATACTCAGCCCGACAGTCCTACACCATCTCTCAGTGATACGGAGTCCTCTTTGGATAATATCACACAGGGTGCCTTCATGTTTCCCCCGAGCGATCATGACTATGTCATCTGCATACCCAATGCAGTGCATTCCCGCTAGAGTTAATTCATCTAGTAGTTCATCCACCACCAAGCTCCACAGCAAAGGGGAGGTTACTCCACCTTGTGGAGTTCCTTGCGTTGTTTTAACAGCTACAGTTTTGGTGCCCATTTGAGCCTCTGCTGTTCGTGTTGACAGCATTTCCCAAAACCAGCGAATAATAGTTCTGTTCACCCCTCTTGTTTCTGGAGATCGCCAGACCACCTTATGTGGTATATTGTCAAACGCCCCCGAAATATCCAAGAAGGCACAAATTGCTGTTTCTTTGCTATCCAGACTTGTCTGTATTAGCTCCGTTAATTGGTACAGAGCAGTTTCTGTGGATCTGCCCGTTCTATATGGGAAACGTAAATAGCAACGGCGAACACTTATTAACAAAATGCACAGAGTATAATCTTTGCATCACCAATACGTGGTTCATGTTGAAGAAGAAGTTTAAAGGTATCTGGAAACATCACAGATCAGGTATCAATAATTGGACCACGTAATTATTCGAAGGAGGCATCTAAAAGACGTCAGACTCACAAAAACCAGAATAGATGCTGAATGGCATTAACCATCGACTTTTAATTTCAAAAATGAAAATCCAGTTAAAACCAAAACATCCGCACTGTAAAAAGCAAAACAGCATGGCCAGATTGAACGTACGGGGTCTAGAGAACAACGATACCGCCGACGCCCTCCGGGAAGCCATCAAAGAATCACTTCCACCGATAACTTCAATCTCAATCTTAGAAGCTGAACAAGGCTGGTCACAATTAAGGGTTGCGATTCATAAAATCAGCGAAGCAATACAGGGAAAATTCAAGAAAAAGAAACAACCAGACTGGTTTAACGAAAATCGACCGCATATAGAGACATTGTTGGAACAAAAGCATAGAGCACATCAAACAGTCACTGCAAATCCACACAATCCAAGGTTGGTAGACAACTTTAAAGCTACACAGAGCCAACAACACGCTTCGAAGAAATCTGCGCCAACTAAAGGATAACTGGTGGTCACAAAAAGCTAATCAGATTCAAGAGTACGCCGCGCATCATGATTATTGTAAATTCTTCGAGGCTGTAAAAGAAGTATACGGCCCAACCAAGAAGGCAAGCTGGCCAAAATTATCATCAACGGTCCTTCCCCAGGCGTGATGACGCAGTTTTTTTTGCCTTGAGTGATCAAACCATGCAAACTGTAAATAAACAAATATTTTGATTATTAAATTTGCGTGTCTATGATGGGTGAGGACATTAAAAACAAATCAATGTATATTGATTTGATTTCACGATATGTTTTTTCATTAATATTAATAAAAGAAAATCGTTAACTTAATAAATGCTATGTTTAGCTTGATAAAAATCGAAATTACAAATATTTTTTTTCGTATGTTCACCCCACTTACTGTCGTTCTTATAAAATCTGTATAAGCTAATTTTAATAAATATTATAATTTTTTCGGAACAACTATAGCCAGCGCTACCGAAAGTTGATGGATTTCCACACTTTCTGCACAAACATGGAGCGCAAAAGAGTGTCATTTACACCCAGCACACTCATTTGAAAATTAATTATCATTATTGACAATATAGCTACAGACATGTAGTACAATTAAATAACATCGATATAATAAATTTAAACTGTTTTGAATGTAAATAAAATATATTTTAAACAACTATTTTGTGTTTATTTTTTACAATTTTGATTTCATAATGAGCTATAGTAATGAGTTACACGGAGTTCCGCTTTTAATTTACTAAAATTTAAATCCCTAATGTTTGTTGATACATGTATAAAAATATCATCAGCTTTCCCAAATCTGCCCTTTTCTTGAAATAGCCCTTTATTTGCAGAGTCGCACTGATTTCTATCATCATCATCATCACGCAGCCCCTTTTCACGTCCATAGTTGAACATAGGCCTCCTCCAAACGTCTCCAGTTCTCGCGGTTTTTAGCTGTTGCAATCCAGTTAGTTGTTATTCGTTTCAGGTCGTCGGTTCATCGGGTGAGAGGTCTGGCCTTGGCTACGCTTGTCGGCTCTTGGTCTCCACTCTATAAGTTTTTTGGTCCATCTCCCGTCTGCCATTCTAGCAATGTGCCCAGCCCATCTCCACTTTTGTTTTGTGATTCGCTGGATAATGTCATCCACTCCCGTACGTCGGCGTATCTCTTCATTTCTTACTCGATCTCTCAAAGTCAGGCCAATCATAGATCTTTCCATCCGCCTCTGTGTCACTCTCAATTTTTCTGCGGTTGCTTTTGCTAGAGTGAGTGTCTCTGCGCCATAGGTCAAAACCGGGAGGATACATTGGTTAAATGCCTTTCTTTTCAGGTGTATTGGGATATTTGCTCTAAAGATGTCCCTCATATTTCCGTAAGCCGCCCATCCCAAGGTAATTCGTCCAGCCAGTTCACAGGTTTGGTTATCTCTGCTTATTTTGATATCATGGCCCAAGTATACATATTTGTGGACTAATTCTATTCGGTTGTTGTGAATTTGTATGTATTGGCTGGGCACCATATTAGTCATTATCTTAGTCTTGTCAAAATTTATTGTTAGTTCAATGTCGTGTAATGCATCGTTAAGTTCTTGAAGCATGTCTGATCTCTCCCAGACTATCTGACACTATAACGATATCATCCGCAAAGCGTAGGTGGTTGAGTCTCTCTCCATCGATAACTATTCCTTGTTTGTTGCCAAGCCAGCATTTTGAATGCATGCTCAAGAATAGTAATCTAATTTTTATCTTTGTGGAAGAATAAAGGTTCTTATTTTTAAATTGCCCATATAATCTAGACAAGAATTAGAAGTAATTAGCGGTTATGCGAGGGTATCTTTCACCGTCACCGAGTTAATGAATTTTGCGAGAAATGTTTAAAAACGGTCCCATCTGCCCATAACAGAAGACGGTCGATATGTCCAACACCTGTAGCGTTCTTTCAATCAACGCCTGTAGCAAAATCTCATGTCTTGGTTTGCTATTAATTTTTATTGTTATTAGATATAGTTTTAATTGTGTTGATGTTGTTAAATATAGTTCAAATTGCTATAAAACTATGTATGCAACTTATTCAAAGTGGGCGAATTTTTAAAAACTCTATATCTCGAAGAGGAATAAACAGAATACCAGTATGCTATATTTTTGGAAAGGTCGTTTTAAATTCTTTTTAATGAATTAAAAATATACAGTGTGTCCCATATAAAAAATAAAATTTTCTGTTGATAATTCTTAAATTATTATTTAAACAAAATATACTTAAACCATTAAATTCTACGTAAAAGGATGCTTTGGAAATGTTTTCAGAAAAAATACAAGATTTTCCATAGCAAAAAAGTTACAGGGATTTTTTAAAAATGCACATTTTTGAAAAACACCAAAACAGTGACAGATAACGATGTGCTGTTTTCACCATCATGTTTTTGATCTCCAAACACCGATATTTGTTTTTGACTATCTCCTATGGAAAAGGGCTTTCCCTTTAAAAGTGTCCAATTTGACCCATCCTGTACACCCTTTACCTACGTTACATTACGGTACGGGCATCAATTTTGTCTAGATGCTCTGAATTAAAAATTTCGTTACACAACACCAATTTCGTAGATTCCGCGACCGAATAAAAAAGAAGAGCTGTAATTCCAAAGAACGATAATTAAACGAGCCGGCATTATTGGTAGTTGCAGCGGCGGGCAAATAACAGGCGGCGGGACGGGCATTATCGTCAAATTACACACTTCCGGTTTGCGAACTTTGTAATACGCACGATGGCAACGGCGTTACGCAATTGCTCATAAAGACTAACTGCTTATCGATTCAATTGCAACAATATTGCACATTAATTTAAGTGCATTACGCTCGTCGTCGAAATATATTGTTTTTCATTATGTAAAACTACATGCAGATTGTGTCATGTCATTCAATAAACAGTAACGGAAATTTGTGTAAAACGTCTAATCTCTATACTTTGACATAATTGAATTTTGTTATAATTATATCAATGTTCTAAACTATGAGGGTTGGGTAGGTAGAAAATTGTATATTTTCTATCGTATTTTCTACAAGTAGAAAATTAATTCTCTACACCAACTAAATTTCTACATTTTTTAGACGTAGAAGATTAGTTTTGTATATTGTAAGTCTTTTTTGAGTTTGTGTTTATTTCAAATACTTCAATCACAACGATTAGTACAAGAAATAAACTAATAATAATATCTCTAATTTTTAGGTACCCGAGATACCAATGCTCGTACCTCGAATATGTAGTACCCTGTAACAGTCCAAATTTAGCTTTAACTAGGTTTAAAAAATATATACCAATTTTGCTTACAAGTTAGATCAAACTCTGATTTATACTGATAAATAAATTTATTGCATTTCATTTTTATAAACAAATATACATTATAGCTATATTTCATTATCTCCTTTGCTTAATTTATTTTGCTTTCCATGCCATATCTCAGTCAGTAATCAATCAGTAATGATCTAAAATATAATTAAAATTTATTATCTATGCTAATATAATCAAATTCACCAAAATATTACCTTTAATTTCTAGACTTGTTTATGTTTCTGAATGTTAGCCTATTTGCCGTAATTTCTAGTGGTTCTGCGGTACTGCTTGCCCTTATATTATCTTAGAAGATTTATTATCAAGTGTGGATTGTCTCTAAAATATTATTTGAACCTATATTTCATTATAGAGCTCAAAATGATGTTATTTACCTGCATATTTTTTGAAATTTATCATTTGTTTATTTTCTGCAAATTGTAAGGTTGACAATAATTATTATTAATAATGTCATTTATATTTGAATTGCTCAGATCAGTTGAGATGAGTGAATTCGGCGCACACACGCTGTTGTCAGGTTGAGCAGTACTTCCTTTAAATTCTGATGTTCGTATTTTCTGATAATTATTGATTGCATAATCGACATCCTTTCCGTAATATTGTGTATGCATCGTCACCGGCATAATGTTTGGTATGTTTGTGTTTGAATGGTTATTGGAATTTACTTTTAATTCTAAGTAATGTTTATTTTGGCAATGTTCCTAAATTCCCAGAATATTAAATTGCAACTTTGTAGTATAAATCAAATTTCTTCGGACCGGAACACTATCTGATCGATGTAGGTTTCCCATTTTTCCCTTCAGCTTCAAAGCAGGTGTTTTAGTCAGTGTAATTTGTTGGAATTTTCCTGTTATACCCGTTTGTTGGGGATAATCACTGACTAGAACTATAAGGGATACTTTTGCTGTTTGAGTTGTACCTTTTTAGGAGCCGTTTTATACGGGATTTTAATCTGCTCGTGGCTGGTAAGTTTTTTTTGGATCGCCATTTTGTCTAGTGTGATTTTTACTATTCAAATTATTTCTTAGCAGGGAAAGCCTTTTGTTTTATTTCTTGTCATCGTCGGTTTTCTTGGGAAGAGAAATATAAAACCACCACCTGTTCCAGTAATTTCTTCTTTCTGAATCCAGCAATTTGGACATCCATCTATTAGGAAAAAAAACTACATTTTTTTTTGCGAAGCCCAGCAAGGTAACTTTTTATGATATTTTCTATATTTCTACAGTTGAAACGTGTTTTGATTATTTAATTAATTATAGCTGTGTTTCTTTTGTTTCAAACTTATCTATTCTTCCTTCTAGGTAACTTTCTTTTTATTTCGTAAACCTAATACCGCTCTCGGTTTTAGGGCTTCTAAGACCAGGATTTTTTAAGACCAGGAATTTTCCACCAGGATTTTTTTGGATCAGGATTTTTTTTATACGAGGATTTTTCTACGAAGCATTTTTCTGGCTTGCTTTTTCTGGCAGACTTTTTGCAGTACGTCTCTCTAGAAGTGATTTCCCTCTACAGCACTCAGCTTGGCAAATACGTCGCTGGATCAGGTCGGAAGCAGAGACAAGTAAACCTTTACTAAAATTTTATCTTCCTCTATTTGTTTTTCCTTTTCTTACTTACCTTTTTTTTATCTTATATTGATTCAAGGTTCAAGAGTTCAAGGTACATACGGTTCAGTTTTCAATTTTTAATTAAATTTAGCATATATAACGTCATCAAATTTGGTTCATTTTTTTTATTTAATATCATTATACAATACGATTTATTAATTTATCTTAGTGTTTTATTCATCCCTTATTTTTTTTTATCTTTCTAATATTTTTTTTTATAACAAGTCTTGTTAGATTCCAAGAATATCTTGGGGGTTTTCTGGCTTATCCTGTGCAAAGCCAATGGCGCTTAAAACCCACCCCATCTCTTCGGCAGAGCTAGGGCCTATTGCACGCACACTCCACAGTTTAATAAGACCTTGTTTATTAAATTTTTTTCAGTTCTCTATAAATTTTTTAATTTCATAATTTTTTCCTGTCAATTTAATAATTTTAAAATTTAATAATTTAATTTTTTTTTCTTCTAAAATAAATTTCCTTCAAAGGAAAAGCGTGGCATAGTAGTCAAAAAAAGGTTAACTTTTAACTTCCATATGTTTCTAAATTGATATGTACAACGGGAGGATGCGTGACAGTGACTGTCGTGTCATAATTCACAGGCATATCGTATTTTCTGTCATTTTCTGGATGTCGTCTATCGAAATCTTCCTTGATTTTTTACACACTATAGTGGAAATGCTCAGGACACATGGTTCTCACCGTAAAATTATATTTTAGGAAATATTTCGCAACACGAAATTATTGCTTTAAAGTTATGGTAAAAAAGAACTCCCTCGATTAACCCTGTATAATGTGCCAAATACTAAAGTTTATAAAAAACTGAGTTTAAGAATTAAACTTGATATAATTATATACAGCTTGCTAAAAAAATCATGAAAATAGGGCTAAAAATAACAAAAATATAACACTTTTTAACAAATTTGACCAAAAATTTCTCCGTTGCGATTTGTTTGCATCTGAGTGTAGTATTAAGTCAACAATCCCACCACTACGGACACACTATGTAACGTTGCTTAAACTTCAATATACGCCTGTTTGTATGTGTACATGTTAAAGTGACCAAAGTATGTCCAGCAATTGCTTTGATAAATGAGGAATGCCATGAAATATTGAGTGTGCGGTAATGGTTTGTTTAGATAAGGAAATGTGCGTAAATTTGTCCGGTATTTGGCTTGGCTTCTCGGTCAAAACGACTCACTTTACCGATGCTATTAGGCAAGTCATACGATATAAACATTATTATGCCATATAAATTCAGTAACATTATTAGACAGTATGTTTTTTATATCTTTTTGGATGATTTCTGTAAACTGTTCAAATATTAAGGCGTAGGATGTTACTCTAATTTTCTTCATGTTCATTCTCCACGTTATGGTATGGTCTTTTATATGCTGAGCAAACGTTTCTCTCTTCCAATGATTTTTATTGCTCAATTGCTACAGTAAGGTGTTACTCAAAGTTGTACATTCTTGGTATGTCATCCAGTTGGAAGAACGGAATTTTCTTTTAGATGGTGTTCCAAGCCCCTGACCTGAAAATTATCCCAGTACTGTTTCCGTCAATCCGTCAATGACTATTCTAATCATTGTCGCATTGGACGACTGCACATTGCCGCTACCGACGACAATGTGCAGTAGTGTTATGTCTAGAATGACGTCCATTGCTGCTGCTGGGCACGTTCTCATGGCACCTATGATGCAGATGCATGACAGTCACAGGTTCATGACTTTGCACAGGTTTTGCCTTGCTGTACGTTGCTCTAGTTTTGTGTACCAAGCATCTGCTCCATAGGTAATCATGGATGTTACTATTATGGTGTACATCCAGCATAAAATGTTCTTAATATGCCTGTTCCAGAGAGGTTTACTGTCCAGAGTTATTCCCAGATATATGACTTAGTGCGATGGCAGTATTTCCTTTCCATCTAGATGGATTCTTTTCAGGTTTTTCAGACTTCGCTTTCTGGTGAAAGCCACTACCGCGGTTTTGTCTGAGTTTATGCTCAGCCAGACAGTCCTGTACCATTTCTCAGTGCTACAGAGTTTTGGATCACACATTTTGGATCACACAGGGTTGGGTTGCCTTAATTTTTTTTGGGGCGATCATGACTATGTTATCTGCATACCCTATGCAGTGTATTCCCGCTGGAGTTAATTTGTCTAGTAGTTCATTAACTACCAAGCTCAGTAGGGAGGAGGTTACTCCACGTTGTGGAGTTTAGTGATGGGCAAACCTGTTATTTTTAGATAACAGTTGAAACTGTTATAGTTATTTATAAAAAACAGTTCAAAATAATAGCTTAAAAATAACAGTTTTTTTTTATTTTAACAATGGCGTGCTCGGTGGTAGTATTTCCAGGGTGTCAAAACATTTCTAAATATCGATTGTTATCTAAAATACCTCTCTAAAAACGGTGGTTGTTTACAAATAAGCGCTGTTTACAAATTGCGATATAAAAAAAAACAAAATTCCGCCACTCGTCTATACCTATACATTCCGATCTACCTACGCCCTGCCCCTCGATCCGAGTAGATCCTGAATTGCGGAGCAGTGTACAGGGTGCATCTCACTCGACGGGCGAGAAGCTCTTAGTTATGATTTTACCATTTACGGTCAAAAAATAGCAATATAAGAAAATGTGTAGTATATTCTTCATAAGTAAACCAACTACATACTAGAGTTCGAATTAATTTTACCCTTAAACTAGCGTGTACCCGCGACTTCGTTCGCGTCTAATTAATAATTTCTAATAGTGATGATACAGCAAAACAAGAATTTCCATTAACATACAAACTGGATAAAATTTTCTCACATTTGCCAAAAATAAGCTTTAAACGTCGAGCAGTTTAAGCAGAATCGTGGTTAATCAATTACTCAACTTTTTGGAACACCCTGTATGATTTTTAAAAAAATTTCAAAATATGTAAAAAACAAAATAAATTATGCGTGTCCAAGCGTTTTCCCGAAAGACTAACCGTTTTTTAAATAACAAATATTGTAATATTTGAGGGGCGTTTTCACCTTGTTGGAATTTGAGATTAGAGAAACCCCTCCTTATCGAACCTCAACCCCACAGTCAATCCGTTTGCCAAAAATCAGCTTTAAACGTCAAGCAGTTTAAGCAGAATAGTGATTACTCAATGGTCATATTTTATGAAACACCCTGTATATATTTTTAAAAAATCTTAAAATATGTAAAACAACATAATAAAATATATGTGTTTTAAGAGTCTTTCCAAAAAACTCACCGGTTTTTAAATAAAAAATATTCTAATATTTGAGGGTAGTTTCACCCCTAAGAATTCGAGTTTCGAAAAATCCCTTCTTATCGAACCTCTACACCCTAAAGTCAATCCGTTTTCCAAAAATCAGCTTTTTACGTCAAGGGCTTTAAGCAGGATCGTGATTAATCAATGACCAAATTTTTCAAAACACCCTGTATACATTCTTAAAAAATCTTAAAATATTATTCTGAAAATTTTTCAGAATAAATAAATACCTAAATATTGAAACTTAATTAGTAAGTACTGAAACATACAGCGCCGTAATATCTCGACCTCCGCCCGTTATGCTCGTAACAGGTTGAAAAACAATGTATCTAAAACAACTGATGCGTTATTCTCCAACCTGTTTCGAACCTCCATCGACAATCGACCGATGCAGCAGCGTTCCTTTCCTACTCCGATTATCTCGATCCCGCCCTGTTATGCTCGTAACAGGTGGAAAAACAACGTATCTAAAATGACTGCTTCTCCAACCCGTTGCGAGCCTCCATCGACAATCGACCGATGCAGCAGCGTTCCTTTCCCACTCCTGTTATCTCGACCGCCAGGCGTTATGCCCGCAACTGTTTCAAAAAACCTGCTTCTTTTATATCCTATTATTTTTAAGCTGTTGTAAGCCCAATACGACCATCGACGGCTTCGACCGAAGCAGCTACGTTCGCCGTAGCGCATTCCCCACTCCGTTGTCCGTTGTCTCGCCGCCTGTATCGATGGTTGACGAAATAACATGTTTTCCATCTATATCCATACTAGTTTTTTTTTTGGAATTGCTTCGAGCAGTATAGAATTTCGTGGAGGTGCAGAGCGCCGACTTCGTTTTTCGTTTCACGAGCGGCCGATCTCTACGTGTCGTTATTTTATATCTGTTATTTTTTAGAAGTAGTAACGGTTGCGTTATGTTATTTATAAATAATTATTATAAAACAACAGATAGTTAAATAACAACCCATCACTAGTGGAGTTCCTTGCGTTGTCTTAACAACTACAGTTTTGGTACCCATGTGAGCCTCTGCTGTCCGTGCTAAGAGCATTTCCCAAAACCAGCGAATTATTGTTTATTAGATGTTATGTAACGAGTATGATAGGTTGGGAGAAACACTAGATATAGTGAGTTGAAGAAAGAACAGGCCAGCGAATATCGGGTCGTTCTTATGGAATCCTGAGTACTACGACAGAATAAAGGAGTTTTGAAGGAAATCCAATGTCTTATTTGGTAAATACTTAATACATTTTGACATCAGAAGTGGGATCGACCTACTAAAAGTACCACAAAAATTTTAGAAAGTGCCAATATGCCATATTGTGTGTGAATCCATGTGTACTGGAAAACGAGATAAATCAAGTGAATACTTGGTTTATGAACAAAAAAGTCCAGCAGTGTTAGCGAATAAAAGGAAGGACAGTACCTACAGGAAAATTTGCAAATGACTCTTAGATATGTAAAAATCATTTCGAAAAATAATACACCTATTTTAAAAATGGGAAAAGGCAGGGCTATTACGATGTGCAAGATGCAAACTAAAATACAAGTCATATTTGGTAAAGTAGATCTTTTGAGTGGTCACGATGATGTATAAACAAAAGCAGTGAGAAATTAAAATTTCGGAGGATACATTTGAATAATATAAGTACACAGATATCAATTAAGTTATAAATATAACAGTTTTGGTTGCTCTCTTGTGATGTTAAAGTTATAATTATTGATATTAATATTCCAATAAATTAAATTTCTAGCACAATCAAATAAGATAAAAACCTTCAGATTAAACAATTTATTTCTCATCTTGTTTGGATAAGTCTCATTATATTATGGAAAACGAATTAGAATTTCGTCAGAAATTTAATTGTATTATTTAATTTTTGGCTTGTTTTGACGCTAGTGAGAACAGCTGATAAATATTTGAATTTTTTAAATTTATTGCCAACTAAACGAGTAATCATCGGAATAGCAGACTATTTCAATAATTTTTTATCGCTGTGTATAGGCTCGGTGCATTTCAGTTGACTTTAAAAATTCGATCACAGCGCTCGATACGGCAGATATTAGAAGTGCCCGACTACCGTTACCGTTCATGTCAATCGCAATGAAATAATTAGAAAATCGTGGCTTTGCCATAATATTTAAGTATTTTAGTTCTGACTAACGATGTTTACAGTATTCTCCGATGATGGCAGCACCGACGGAGAATGAATCAAACCTATATATAATTCGTAATAACCTAATTGACCATTTTTTAATCAGTTTGACAATCACGTTTTATTACTCGTTAATTTGATAACACTTTACGTGTGGTCTAAAATTATTACTTATTAATTTTTATTAAAATTATAATTTTTACGTGGTGTTGCATATTAATCGTTACTCAACATCACCAGAAAATACAATTAAGCTGCGATTTTAACGAAATAATTTGTTGCTAAAGGTGATTTGAGGACAAGGTGAAGTACACACGACTTGGCAATGAATAGTTTAACGATAATTCACGGCAGTTTTGAAACTATCACGAAAAACAGTTTTTAAAGTCGTTTAAAAGCATATCTTTTATGCGTTTGTTGGTTTAAAATGGTTATCTAAAATTACTGCATAAAATTTTTTGGATTATTTCAAATGCGTAATCATGGTTAATGGAATTTTTTGGTGTATTATCGTTGATTGGTTTAAATGAGTCAATCAAATTCATTGATTCATTCAAATTTTCTCAACGGCATTATGTTTGCCACCCTCAGAAAAATCATAATTCTAAAATTGTATTTAATTAAAAAACAGCACTATTGAACTACTTCCATATACAGGATGTTTCAAAACAAAGAAGAATAGTGCGATCGCCAAGTATTTACGTATACTTATTACAGAAATAAATATGCCAATATCCTTATGTATAAACCTCCTTTTTTTCGTCGTTTGAATATCTTTCAGTCATCAAATCTGTAACAGCAATCTAAATTATAAAACTAAAATGGTAAACGTATATTAAGATTAGAGTTGATCTATACAGCAGCTGATTACCTTATTTGTCATTATTGTCATAATGCGCTGTGTAAATTAATGTCTACATTTATTCATACTGAAAATAAATTAAGCTTTATTCATAGTCCATGTCTACTTATTTTTCCGAAGCCACCACAAAGTTTGACCTTGATTACTTGGCGAAGTAGTACAAAGAATATAGACCCGTCTTAACAAAAGTTTTGTCCAAACGTTTCTCGAAATATTTTGCGGGACAATTCCAATAACAATAAAAATCAAGCAACCAATGACGGCTTGACTCAGGCGATTTCGCTCTTGTCGGTGTTTGCGGCCGAGATTAGCGAAGGACAGCATTGAGTATACTTCTGAAAATGTTTCACGAAAAATTTCGCAAAGTGTTTCACGAAATATTTCGCGAAACATTTGGGGAATAGTGTAGAAGGTGTTTTACACTGTTATTTTAAATTAGGGCACGTATTCAAATACTTAAAAAAATAATTTTAAATAAAGTAATGTTTTGTTATAAATATAGGTATCCGAATATCTTTTTATACGTAGGTATGTTTGTATAAACCTATGAAGGTTCCGAATTTTTATGATTGAACAGTTAAAGGCTCATTTGTATGTATTTAGTAAAAAAAACAAAAATTATCAGGAAAAAACATTTATTTATATTGATTTCAGATTTTAACGGTAAATATACTGCTTAATAAAACTTCCGATATATTTCTTTTATTTCTATATTAAAAAAAAATTATTCTATTTCAAAATTAATACAAATATTTTATAACTATAATAAATGTTGATTAAATTACAGTGATGCTGAAGTTAATTATAAACTAACAGATATATTTTTCAAATAAAAAGTGCACAGAAATGGAAGAGATACAATAATAAGATGAACCAAATGAATTTCTTTATTAACACAACTACAAAAACACACACATCACTAAATAGTCGAAGGCAACATAGAAAGTATCTTTTCTATTTCCCCCATACTTCAACGTTTGTCGTTGCTGAGTTTCCTCTGATTTTGAATAAACTTCTTTAAATTCTTTGTTGTGCTGTTTATCTAAATCCGCTTGAGAACGCATTTTCGCAGGTCGATACTAGAACGCGCTTTAAAACATCTGTCAGATATAACTTCATCATATTCTTCACATTTTGACTGTCCGACGTCCGAAGTCCCGAACGTACGGTTCGGGACTTAATATCTAACCGACACTTTCCGACAAGTCGGAATTAACTATCTCTGCGCTGTGGTTGTCATTTTGTGGATCTGCCCAAGCTCACCTGATGATGGAGTAGGGCTCCGAAATCGGTAGTGAGAGCAGGTTGATCCACATTATGACAAACACAGCGTAGAATTAAATTTCTATATCAGCAGTTAAGTGGCAAGAATCCTTATATAATTTTATTATATATCTAATGACATTTTTCTTATTTTGGAGACTATTTTTTTGTTATTGTTTGTTTTCCTTCGGTGAAAAGCTGAATCGCTTCCCAGATATTAAAAAGGAAATTAGAGTAACATCCTACGCCTTAATATTTGAACAGTTTACAGAAGTTTTGAAATATAAGCTTCTCTCAGTTCGGGCACTAAAACGAATGCCTTTCTCGCAAGATTTAATGCAAATTTATCGTACAAACAGGTCCAATAAAGATTTGCCAAGTCGTAAACTTCGGGAACTTTATAATCATTCCGTCGTTTTTCTAATTTTTGAGTATGAAAAAGAACTGCTACAGTGCTACAGTATTTAGTAGGTATTTCAAATTTCAATCAATAATTTTGTGTTGAGTGGTTATAGTATATTTTATTAAATAATTATAATTTAGTACTGTACTTTTTGTAATATTTGATTTTTTTGTTATTTTTTTATTTTATTATTATTTTTTCGTTTTATTTTATTATTATTTTTCTTTTTATTTTATTATTATTTTTTATTTTATTTTATTATTTTTTTTGTTTATATCTTGGGTACTTTCCTTTTGTACAATAATGTTTGTTTATTTATATTATTTGTATTAGTAATATAATAATGTTAACTCTTAGGCATCAATACTTATTCATCAAGTTTTTGTCACAAACCTATTACAGTCAACTTTAATTTTACCGTCCTTATATTCAGAAATTAAGTTATTAATATTGCAGAGTCTATTTGTGTCTTGATTTTCTATTTTGAGAGTTCAATTGAGAAACTTGAGTTTTTTTTTCGCTGTTTGTAATGAGTTGGCATCTAGCTAAAATTATGTGTCACCATAGATTAACAAATTACTTGCTGTAGAGAATTTTGAATAGGTATTGCAACTCTTAAAAAGTTGTTCGTTAAAAATGTTGACCTGACATATATATTACTTTTTTACTGATATAGATTATTTATTTATATTTTATATTTTAGAGTAATGTGGTAATTGATATGGATAACCAAAGTTTTTACATAATAACTACCGAAAAGTTTCCAATAAATTGAAAAAAAAAATAACTGTGTAGTATCCTTAATATACCGGGTGCGTCTCAAAAGTGGCTCACCCCTATAACTTTTTTATTTTTTCAGATAAAAAAACGAGATTTGGTATTTTAGTATATGACATAAATTGGTATTGATTGACGTATTCAATTGTTTTTGGTCACTTCCTGTTTCACCGGAAATGGCTACTACTTTTGATTTTTAAATGGCACCCCGGTATATTTTTACTTTATTCGATAGAAAATGATATTCTGAATAGAATGACGTATCATTTGTCAACTTTTGTCATTCTCGCTTAATAAAAAAATGTATTTTAAATTTCAATCTAGAGCCCTGGCTATGTTAAAAATACTAACTCATCAAGGAGCCCCGGAAAAATAGATTTGATCGTTTAATGTTTTTAGTGTCTTGTCCTGGCCGGTTAAAAAATGTCTAAATCGTATATTTAATCATATCTCAATTTTTTCAAATGGAACGAGGGTGGCTCATTAGCATAATTGGAAAAAGCATTTTTTTACGAATAATTTGATACCACACACTTGGTATTTCAAGTCGAATTTTCGTTACGAACCGCAAGTTATAATTTCAAATAAACCATATGCGAAAACGTCAAAAGTTGACATATGATATTTCATTCTATTCAGAGTATTATTTTCTATCGAATAAAGTAAAAAAAAAAATACCGAGGTTGCCATTTAAAAAGTTATAGTCATTTCCGGTGAAACAGGAAGTGACCGAAAACAATTGAATATGTCAATCAATCCCAATTTATGTCATATACTAACATACCAAATCTCGTGTTTTTATCTGAAAAAATAAAAAACTTATAGGGGGTGAGCCACTTTTGAGACGCACCCGGTATAAACAAGGGTAGTACGAGTATATTTCATTTCTCGAACGTGAGTTAGTACGTTTAAGCGATCAACTCAGTATCCATCAATTCGAAGTTGGTCAAAAAATGCATAAAGTAGCTGAACAAATTAGGTAAAGAGAACCAACCTCTGTAAAACCGTCTCAGATACTGACTTTTGTCAAAGCCCTGGGACTGTATGACGAGTTATAACTGAAGAAAGGGGGGCACAATATATCTCTATAAGATCGCTGTGATTAACATCCTCTCCCCCATTCAATCTAGTACATCTAGTACCTCGCCAAATTATTATCGATTTTCATTCCTCAGCCGTCTTTGACGCTGTTTTTTTTTCGATCGTATGGTATTTTTTCGAAACAATCTGTAGATACATTTTATTAAAATTCCTGTTTCTATTTGCTAATTCTCGAATCATGACAAATATTTGTTACCAAAACGCTAACACTGTGTTAATAACAAATCGTTTACTACATAACTACGCATCTCTTGCGAATTTTTAACCAAAAATCAAGGTTTACGCCAATAAATTAATGTTCTGACGGTCATACAAACGAGGTAGATGAAAAATACGGATAGCTGGTATATTTAGAACTTTGAAACCGAATGACGACGAGCGATTTTACTTTGAAAAATAAAATATGTAATATGTTCCCGAATATACAGGGTGGTCCGAACTCTGTTCTGGAAACTTCGGCAGAATATTCTGCAGATAAAAATAAGTAAAAAAGTTCCTATAAATGTATGTCCTAAAATTCTTAGTTTCGGAGATACAGGGTGTATTGTACTGAAGCTGTGGTTGGTTCCTTGTGAAACATCGTTGAAATATTAGTATTTTAATAAAGCACGCTTTTAGATGTTTCAAAAAACTTTTAATAAGAGTAACTTTAACTCTACATATATGTTTCGGCTTGTTAGGCCTTTTTCAAGAGTTTTTTAAGAACTAATCGTCTAACTACACTGTAACTATATATATATATATTTGCTATGGGGGTGGGTTCAGAGAGTTTACAATAGGGGTAATAAAAAATGTGTTTAGAAATCCTTGTTGGTCGTTAACATTATTTTCGTTTTTAACAGATTTTAGTATTTCTAACTGTTCAATGTAATTTAAGCGTCTACCTTTTGTTTCTCTGTGTAGCCAACTTAATTGAGTTTTCATTAATTTTGTGATTATTTACTATACAATGAGTTGCAAGACCAGAACTATGCTGGAGATTATTAATAGACTTTACATGTTCTTTAATCCTTATATCTAAATTTCTACCTGTTTGGCCTATGTACACGGCATCACAATCATTGCAATCCACCCTATATACACCCGACTTATTTTTGACATTAGTTTTGTCTTTATTATTTAATAAAATTTGACCTAAATTTCTTTTATTTACGTTAATAGTTTTACATCCTATTTTATTGAGATTATTTGATATTTTGTTAGTTAAATTAGGAATGTAGTTTAAAAGTCGATAATTGTTATTGTCTTTAGAATTAGCGGAATAAAAATTTTTCATTAATATTTTCTTTTGTTTTTTCTTTAGCATATTATCAATAAGGGAACACTTACATCCATTGTTGATGGCGATTTGTTTAATAATATTTAACTCTTTTTTAAAATTCTCTGGGCTCAGTGGAAACATTACTAATCTATGAATTAAACTATGAAAGGGTGACATTTTGATTTGCCAGGATTGGTGTGATTGACTATGTATTACTATACTTAGTATACTTAGTATTGACTATTTATTACTACCACAGACACTGTAATACATAGTCAATCACACCAATCCTGGCAAATCAAAATGTCACCCTTTCTATAGTTTAATTCATAGATATGTTTCCACTGAGAGGCTAAAAAGAGTTAAAATTATTAAACAAATCGCCATCAACAATGGAAGTGTTCCCTTATTGATAATATGCTAAAAGAAAAACAAAAGAAAATATTAATGAAAAATTTTTATTCAAGCAATTAAAGACAACAATTATCGACTTTTAAACTACATAATTTAACAACAAAATATCAAATAATCTCAATAAAAGCAGGATGTAAAACTATTAACGTAAATAAAAGAAATTTAGGTCAAATTTTATTAAATAATAAAGACAAAACTAATGTCAAAAATAAGTCGAGATATAGGGTGGTGCAATTATTGTGATGCCGTGTCATAGGCCAAACAGGTAGAAATCTAGATATAAGGATTAAAGAAACATGTAAAATCTATTAATAATCTCAGCACCAGTTCTGGTCTTGCAACTCATTGTATAGTAAATAATCACACAATTATGTGAAAACTCAAAAACTCACATGAAGCTAAACTGAAAAAGGTAGACTGCTACATTGAACAGTTAAGAAATACTAAAATCTGTTAAAAACTGAAATAATGTTAACGACCAACAAGGATTTCTAAACACAATTACTATTAATAAACTCTCTCTGAACCCTGCTAGCAAATATGGATATACAGTGTAGTTAGACGATTAGTTAAAAAAACTCTGAAAAAAACAAGCCTCAAATATATGTAGAGTTAAAGTTACTCTTATTAAAAGTTTTTTGAAACATCTAAAAATGTGCTTTATTAAAATACTAATAATACAGGGTGTAGAAATTTTCGATTTTTATTTAGATTTTTTCCAAATAATTTCTGAAGTACCGTCAATATTTCGATGAAATTTGATGTCTGGGAGCTTCTTGACATGAGAAATTTGATTTAGATGTTAATATGACTCCTGTTTGTAGGGGGCGCCACCTACATGTGTTTTAACTGTTTTGAAGAGTTAAACTTGAGAACCAAACCAAAACAAATTTTTGTCTGTACCTGTATAAAATTTAAAAACGTCTCTTGGTAAAAAATGTCTCTTGGTAACAATCGCTACCAACAACCGTTCTCAAGATATTTAGAATGGAAATAGTCAATACATGTCATTATTGACAAAAAATAAACATGTTGAGTAGATAGTTATTTGACTAAAATGATAAATTTGGGAACTTTTGTTTTTTTCAAATTAGTCATAAATTTTTCTGCGAAAGAAATTATTTGGAAAAAATCGAAATAAAAATGAAACTTCTACACCCTGTATCTTCGAAACTAAGCATTTTAATACATACATTTATACGAACTTTTTTACTTATTTTTATCTGCAGAATATGCTGCTGAAGTTTCTGGACACAGTTCGGACCACCCTGTATAGCCTATTCACACTTTTTGTTCCTCAAAAATATTAATTTTCTAAAACACCACTACGCAGAATCCAAATGGATAACTAGCTTGTCAGTGATTTTTTATTTATAAAACAAATTTTCCTAACCGCTAAAAATGCAACCTGGTATTTTTCTGTTACCTATCTTGTTTGTATATCTTTGGTACAATAACGTTTATATGAAGTACTTTTTGTTACACGATAAACTTCTAATATGACATATAGTAATTATTTTACAGGAAGCGTTTATATAAAAACCATAAATAAACCATTTGTTGATTACCAACCGTAGGTATTGTTGCGGACCCGTGTGAAGTCGACCTAACCTAACTATATGTCCCGCCCTCAGATGACCTTAACATCGCATTAAAGAATAGACACGGTAATGATTCATTCGTTCGAGAAGAATCGAGTCCCACTGGAATGGACTAGTACCAAAGAGTAGATAAGACAAGAGACGACAGTTCGCGCGGTACCTTTCATGTTTGAGTGGTGGGGAGAGTGACCTCGTCTCGCTTGTCCCTTTAAATTTTCGTAATTTTTACGCGGGAAATTTAAAATAGACTATTATTAAAACTTGCCTGTATAGCTTGTAAATAGTTACTGTATGGGTAAAGAAATAAATAGAAACGAAAAAAAAAATGATTTTCTAAATATTATATAAAATAAATTATAATTAGAAACATATTTGTCGGGGAATAAAGATAATAAAAACAATATTTTGTATATCGTTTGTAAACAAGATAAAGTGACCAAGTCGATTTGTAAGAAATGTTTTATTTACGTGTATTTTTTTACATATGGACTTGAACAAGTGTAAAATCACAATGTGGAGTTTATGTACAAAAAAATAGAGTTGCTCAATTTTTTTTGTAAAAATATATTACAAGCTTCTAACCATGTCTTCGATCTTAGTTTAATAACTTCTTTAAGTCTTCTTAGTTTAATAACTTTTCAGGATCCTTTGGAAAAGAGTGAAATATTATGTTTGTCGAAGATTAAGACCTATTTTTGCAGTCTTTGTAAGCACACACATTGCCACCATCTCGTCTTTTCCTGCTACTCGTGTCCTGTTCAGTATTCATATTTAACAATATTTACAAATTAGTACGCAACAAAAACGACACTAAAATTAAACCTTAAAAACTCTCAAAACGATAAGATATCGAAAAACTCTGAAAACACACACTTTAAAAAGGCAAAAATGCAAGAAAACAACTAATCAGATTTGTTTATGTTTAAGCTTGATTAGCACAGCTGATTAGCGTCCTAAAATCATAGGTTATATTTTAGATTAGATAAAATACGCCGTTGTCAGATTTTGAGATTTTATCTGTTTATCTTTGAAATCGATCAACTTAGTCATTCTGTTTCTTTGATATTATCAGTACATTGCGAAAAAAGAACCTAAACCAACCTAAACTAAAATTTACATTTCCGTATTAACATACGTTACTTATATCCTTCTTATATTATTAATTTATTTTCAGAAAATCTTGTTTATTTTTCAAAGAAATATACTTGGCAACAGGCAAAATGGGACTTGATGGGACCTTTAAATTTTAATATATCTGCGTCTCTCTCGCGAAATTCGACTTCTTTGTTCACTGTCGTCTCTTGTCTTATCTACTCTTTGCTAGTACATACGAGAACATTCGAAAACCTTCTCTACGCACCTAACGATCTATGGACTATTCTAGTGTTCTTTACCTGTCGGTATAAAAGCCGGCGGCTGTGGCCTACAGGGGGCAGTTATAAATATACAGTTGACGCGCTAAAATTCAAAATAAATTCTTAGTTATAAATCGTTTGTAAATAGTTCTATAAGTCTTTTATCGTTATTGTTTTTGTTAATTAGTGTTAAATAAATAGTGTTTAAATAAATTGTGACTTTCTATCCACACGGAACCGACGAAAAACGTAACAGTATATTAGTATAAAGTAACGCTTAAATTAACAATCGAAAATTCAGGATAACATTTTGTTTTTATTTTTGTTATTCACAATTTTATTTGTTCGTATACCATAAATCCTATCAAATTACATATTTCTTGTAATATCTAATTTGTTTTTAATGTTTTAATATATCAGAGAGAACAATTACTCGTTTGAGAAATAAACAAACAATAGGGTCTTTTTCACAAGAAGTGTTTTTTTGTGTTTGAAAAATATAATAGCGTATAACAAGTATTGCAATATCTTGTTATGGAAGTTGTTATACGCCTTAGAAACGAATGCAAATTTACCAAAGCAAGAAAATTAATTAGAATTTGTTAATCTTTATCTATTATTATTTTAATCAGAAAAATATAGAATCATACTATAAGTAAAAAAATCCTATATGGGTATTTCGCTACTGCAAGAAAATCTACAAAATAAAATAGTTATTTTTTGTAAACACTGCTGCGTAAGCCCCATACTCACACTTCGCTCCTTCGTCCCTTCGTTGCGTTACTTCACTTCGTCACTTCACTTCGTTCCTTCGTCCCTTCGCTTCCTTCCTTCGTCCATTCGATGCTTAGAAATTAGTCGATTATGCAACAACACACCACAAAATATTTTTAATATAGCAGTTACATGTTTATTATGAAATACCTAGTAACCCCTAAAATTTTTAAAAAATCCGAAAGGCGCATAATTTTTATTTTATAAAACTGCAATTTTTTGTCGTGTCAAAAATAAAAGTTGGATTTTAATAATATATTTTTTTAATAAATCCGAATATTTCAGTATCATGTACAGTATGAATGTACAAGGCGAGTCAACGATAGAGTAAAGTTTATTATGTAATTTATATCGAAACTATGAAATATGACATACTAATTAAACGTTGATGTAAATCCCCATTTCTTCAGATATTTTTGTAAAGGCATCATGCACACTATTTCTATTTTTTTATTTTTGTCGCTACGATAAATATATGGACATTATTAGTTGTGTGATATTATTTGTTATTTCCTTCCATTTTTAAGACTATTGTGTGTGATATCTATTTTTATATCGACTGGCGATTGCTAGATGTACAGGGTGTCCTATTTTTTTGTGTTTTATGGGGTTTCTGGTTTATAAGTAGAGATATAAAGATGCCGTTTTCACGTCATTGTTCTACTTATTATGAAACTAAATATGCTACACACAGATTTATCCTAGCCTTCTTAGTTCAAATTTATTTCTGATTTCTTTCTTTCATACTTCCTATTTTTTAATTAGTAGAAATTTTTGCAATTTTCGATAACCTTTGTATCTCGATTATCTTATAACTTATCGAAAAGGTGAAAAGGGTTAGTGATGGGCTGTGGGTAAATACCCAATTTGTAGATAAATAAAATCTGGGTCTGTATTATACATATATCTGTACATTTAGATGAACCGCCCAATTTTATAAAAGGAGTTTCCGACGACCGCATAGTAAATACCCGGTAATTATACCGGGTATTTACTATGCGGTCCCGGTATTAACCGGGAATAGGAATATACCAATATATATTAGAAATATTATCCTGATATTACTGGAATATTTCTGGTATTATACCTGGTATTTACTATGCGGTCGTTGGAAATACTTATTAAATTACCTTATAAAATTAGACTGTTCATCTAAATGTACAGGTATATGTATACTGGATACCCTGATTTTGTTTTGTTCTACCCATTGAGTATTTACCCACCGCCCTCGCCCGTGTCTCGTTTTTCAGGTAGAATGCAGTGACGAAACTACTGTTTGACCAGCGGATCTGAAGCTACGGAAGGAATGCGAGAAAAAAAATCGATATTGCCACGTTTATCTATAAAATTGCAAAATAGCCAGACATGAACTATAAATTTAATATATTTTTATTATATATAATGTGTTTAGCATATATTCTGACGTATATTACTAAGGAATTTTAACGTAGTTCATATTGTTCGATATGTTTTATTTAATAACTTATTTCTTTCGTTCTGTATAATCTGCTTATTATGAAAGTTGAAAATTTTTCAACGATATCATTGGCAAACCGGCATCGCCGCGCATGGCCGCCTATTCATCGAACATGATTGGCGAGAGTACGTCACAGGATTTGTTACTACGCGGTTGCCATGGCTTTTACGCCTTTCCTATTCGCTTGCTTTATCCCCAACTTCACGGTCTCTTCTGAAAAGAGTAGGAATATTGAATACTATTGAAATATCCAGTGGCGGTGTAATTTTTTTGATCATTATTACTTTATTTCATTATTTTATACCGGTTATCCTAAACTTTATTCCTATATTTTTCGTATATTTGATAGTTAAGTTGTGTTTTATTGTTTTGTTATCTTGTTATAATGTTTTTCGTTCGTAGTTTTTAATTAGTAATATCAAGTTTGATCGTATATTTGTGTTTTAAAATGAATAAATTTGTTAAGGGTAAGACGCTACATAGTTAGACAAGAGAAATAATAGCTAATTTATATAGGTAAGTTAATAATAACGTGGATGAAATCTCATTTGGTTTATTTCCTTGTGTTCATAATAGGGTTTGCGACGAAGAAGCTACAGAGAGTTCGCTTAAGTTGCCGCTTAAACGTAAACTTGAGCGGATATATATTATACCGGAGTTAGCGTATCGGCTATAAAAAAAATCACACAGAAGATAAAAAAAGGCTGAAAACTAATCCCGATAAAATGATATCCAGCTCTGGAAAGAAACGACCACGTGAGACTGCTGTCGAAAAGGTCGACGACTTTTTCGAAGTGGTCAGGAATTTGATAAATAGATTTTATCTCGAATTCAAACTCGTCCCCACAATTAGAAAGCGTTTGCAAACATTGCAGGAAGGATCAAATTTTCCTTTTGCAGGGGGGTTAAAACGCTTAGGGGGTTATTAAAATCAAATGAATTTTTTTGGCGTAAATGTCAAAATAACAGATAAATAAATGGAGCGGCCCATTATATTGCAGAGAGAGATATAAATATATACGCGAAATTCGAAAATATAGCCAAGTATTATCTATTTGAATGAAACATATGGGTAGACAATGACCTAACCTTTAAAAACTGCTGGCGGAGCGATACCATATCTGGTGTAATAGGCAATATTGGATCTACTGGTGAGTAAAATTATGTTTTGTTTGCGCTTCCAAAGTTAACTATTTTCAATATTTTTTTTTTGCTGGAAATAGTTATATCTAAAATTATGTATTATAGAAAAAAATATAGTTAGTACAGATATATAAATAAATATACCTCAAGACTCAGTCTTGATCATCTGCTAATGGCAGACATGGTTAGCGAAACGTGCGTTCAGTGTAAAATTAAAAGTGTTTTGGTGTATTGTACTGATTTAGTGTTTTATTTTGCTGTGTAACACCAAAGGTTCCAACCCCCAGCTGTAATTATTTCTTCTATTATATTAACAACACAATAATAAAATGATTCAAAATATTTAAGGGAGCTTTAATAAAAGCTTTTAGTGTTTATCTGCTAACTCAACAGTAACGATTCAAACAGCAGAAAGTTTTTTGAAAAAAAATATTAATCTGAGTATTATATTTATGATACACATTATTTTCATATAACACCGTACGCCCATGCCTATTTTATGAATGAAATTGGGCGTGTTTTGTTTACAACTGCGTTCCCCTGCCGATACCCCGTAGCTACAGATCCGTTGGTCACACTATAGTTCTTCGTTGGAAGCTGTCTATTTCGAAAAATTACTCAAACTTATGTTCTTTTTTTTAAACAGGACACTATATATTATTTTTTATTTTATTTGCCCTGTTATGAGTTTTCTAAAATTATAATATACTCTATACTTATTTATTTAGGTAACTGCTAAACGGCTCTTATTTTATTTAACTTAATTTTATCAGATAATTTTGCTTTGCATCGTGATATTTTGATAAACTACACGGAAACTGAACTTGTGCTGCTTTTAAACAACATGCTTTCAATCAGAATTATATTATAACATAACTATACATAAAAATTAGCTTGGAATAGCCAATATCCAACATTTTACGTCGAATAAATTAGATGATTGTTTTGATTACCTATTACCTAATCCGGCCGACTATTTAATAAGTTACCTAATGCATTTTTACCCCGTTTATGAAAATAAGTATTTTAGAAAGCCCGTAACAAGGAAAATAAAATAATATACAAAATATTGCATTTAAAAAAACATATAAGTTTTAATCATATTAAAAAAAAGACAGCTTCCAACAAAGAACTAGTTACGTCACTGCCTTCTGCATTCTACGTGAAAAACTGTACGGGACACCGTTTTCACCTTTTCTATAAGTTATAAGATAACAGAAATACAAAGGGGATCGAAAAATACAATAATTTCAGATTCGCCCTGTATTTTAGGAAGTAAGATAGCTAGGACATATCTGTATGTAGCATCTTTAGTTTCATAAAAAAGTAACATCGTAATGTGAAAACCGCATCTTTGTATCCCGACTCATAAATGAGAAACCCTGCAAAACACACGAAAATGGGACACCCTGTACAGACGTACTGCCAAATCAAGAAATCAACTACGAATGAAATCCAAGATCGATTTATATATTTTAATATTTTTTTACTTTTCGTGATAATTCCTTTGTTACTTCATCCAAAAACCGACAGTACGGGGAAGGAGCGTTTTGAGGAAGTAAACGGACGAAGGAGCGTTTTGACGAAGGAACACACAGTCGCATAAAATCGACAATTTCCCATAGTAAATATAGGATTTTTGGACGAAGGAACGAAGTGAAGTAGCGAAGTGTGAGTATGGGGCTTTAATCCAACGGAAACTACTTGTCAGAAGTTAAGTTTACTGGTAAACAAATTTGCCTAACGAACAAAAAAATGCTTAACGTGTCGGAAAGTTTATCTCTTTCCGTCGTCGGAAGCAAAAAAAATACAAAGAATTAAGAAAAAAACTATTTAAAATATTTAAATGTGTAGACGTATCTGTTTAAAAAAAAACTAAAGTGTTCTCGAATAGTTGCATTTAAATATTTTAAATAGTTTTTTATGAATAATTTAATAATGATTTATATTAGTAAATATGCAAAGAGAAATACTCTAAAATTTCATGAACCTTTTTTAAATTAATTTTAACAAGGCTCTTGTTCTTTTAAAGTTTCGCAAGTAAAAGTAGAATGTGGGAAAAATAGACCAGTCTTAGAAATAATGCTTTATTAAGATCGTTTAGTAAAACAATGAAGAAAGATATGATTGTTAGAGGCGGTTCGTTATACTAATTAATCATAAAATCGTTAACAACCATTTTACGGGAAATATATATATTACTTAGAAGGTGTAATTAGCTTCAGTTTGTTTATAATTTTACGGGGTTTATCTTAGACAAATATTATAAATATATAGACAAATCTTCCTGTGCAGAACGAAAGTATCCATCATACATATACAAAAATATATAAACAGGAAAATGTTTCTGTATCGGAATATCGAACACTTTGTATATTTAAGAATGACTAAATAATTAATTGACTTTATTATTTTCTAGGTTTTGTGTAGATTATTGCAGCAATAATCTTCCATAAACTAAGGTATTTGGGTTTGATGTTGTTTAAATTATAATATATTAATATTTTTTGTTGTGTGTGTTTTTTAACTTAACACTACCTTTAATGTTACTTCTTTAACATAAAATAGATTATAGTGTTGCCTTTTTTCAATGCTAAATTTGAACGCAAATATTTTATATTTACAGGCACTCAGAAAGCTAAGTTATTGTAAACGATGCTGTGTACAATAAAAATTAACATATATTTAACGTTTTCTATAAGTACCTTATACACAGAAGTGTTCTAGAAAATGTTTAAAATGTAAAATTAAATAAAGAATATATACTTTACCTAAAAAAAATAATTTATTAAATAATATCATTGAAATTGTTAAATGTTGCAGATCCAATATAATATTAATCTTAAATTATACGCTCATGAAAATTAGGTAAAATACACGAAACATATAAAACATAAAATATGACAAAAATTACTCTAATGTTCTCTATGGGTATCTGGGAAACTACTGGAGATAGAGAGTCGGTTAAATGGGGAACGAATTGCAGTTTTGTGAGGTCATAAATATGCGCCTTTCAGATATTTGAAAAAGTTCATGGCCTACTAGATATTTCGAAAAAATCAAATTTTGGCTATTTTAAAAATTTGTCTCTAATTCCATTATAATCTATTTTAGACAATAAGTTTTCAGATAAAAGTTGTAGATAATCACATCCCTAATGAGTTTGTTTCTCCGATTTTTTCTAAAGCCTGTCATTTTTGACATATGACACAAACATATGTTTTTTAAATGGAAACCATAGTTGCCCACGACTTCATAAAAAGCGCCATATTTTAAGCTTTTAATAATAAGTAAACGTTTATTTAATACCCCTTATTCTGACCAAATTCTGTTCAAAATAAGGGATACTTTTCCCGTATACGTATTTTCATGACGGTTCAACGATAATAATACCAATGTGAAAAGATATACTAAAACAAATAACAATGAAAGCTTGGGTTTTCCAGAACTGTTTTGGAGGGTTATTGTATTTTATTTGTTCAAACTTTTAGGTTAGCTAAACAGCAGTAACATTCCCTGAAAATGATAGGGCTGCTATTTGATTTAGTTTGTTCCATTAATCATAAATATTTGCTTAAAATGCATTGGTGTGAATTATGTTTTTATTTTTTACTCTGTTATGCTATTTACTATTGAGCCACAGTAGTATGATAAACATATTTGTTATTAATTATTAAAACAGGTCAAATCACATACATTTTTTTAGAATAAACATAATCAATAAATGTTATAAATTATATATACAGGGTGTTTTAAGAAAGTACAAATATTTTCATGGCTGGTAGATCTCGATAAAAGAAACACATTTTCTCTTTACCGTTTTTCAAATAAGTCAAAAATCATCGAGTTATTTTACTTTGAAAATTTCCAAAAAAAATGTTTTTTTGCTTAAATTGGGTTTTCTTTCTTGTAAACTAAAATCTACTACCTATGTTGCCATATTATCAAGAAATTAACTTTTTTTAACTCAAAACTAAAAATTATTAATATTTTCTCAAAAAATTCAAAATTTTATTTTTTTTGGGGGGAAAAAAACTTCAGAATCGTAATTCTGGGGTGTGATACCGATGTATAGTCTGTCCAACGAGAAGACCCTTGACAGTGATAGATGTGTCTGTCATTTTAATTTCAAAGTAGTTTATTTTATTTTACAAAGAAATAAGTTGGTACAACTGGAACGCATAGCAGGAAATATTTAAAATTTGATTGACAAGATGACAAGTGATTACTTCAAAATATTGTGAATAAAACTGTATAAAACTGAAAAAATGTAATCGAGTTAAGCTACATTCGCAATCAATTCGCTGGCCGAGTGGTACTTTGGCACGCAAGCTTATCATATGTACTTCAGTGTAATCATTCACAACAAAATTCGACGCCAGAGTGCAAGTTGAAGTTGGATTGAAAGCTTGCAAGCTGCAAACTTCCACTTCAGCACGGAATTTTCGTTTGACAATTATGACAATTTTGACATTTAAATTTTAATAATTATTTTGTTTGTGTTGTTATTACAAGCCATTTTCCTGTGAAAAGTAAATATTTATTATTAAAAGAAAAATGAGTGAAGTGGACGCTATTCATATTTTATTAGGACTTGTGGCTTTGCTGTTAAAAAAACGGCAATTATTGTTGCAGCTCAATAATTCGCTTGATCGTAAACCAAGGGGTTTACCAAAATCCAAAAAATGGGGCGTCCGACCCATATTAATGGCGAGAAAAAGTTTTGGGTGCTACGAAAATCTTTTGAGACACATTGCAGACACACAGATTGTAGAAAAAAATCATCACTAAATGACGTTCTTGTTTCCATTTTTCTAAACATAAAAACTTGGAAAACTTTAATTAAGAACTGTTCCGGATTTTGCCTCTTCAATATGCTCTTCCAAAATTAAAACAAACAACTAACCTAAAAAAATGTCAGGAGACGTTTAAACACGCGTGCGCAAAATTCGACTTGAAATTTGTTGTGAATGGTTAATTTCGTGCCGACTTTAATGTCGAATTGCCACTTGGCCAGCGAATTGATTTCGAATGTAGCTTTATTTTATTTAATAAAAACGGTATGTGTTAATACAAAACAAACAAGAACAAGACACTACATACCAAAAAAATATAAAAAAAACTATTATTTACTTTCAAGCTTTATGAAACTACCCGCATTTATGATTATATTTATCAATATAACTTATGTACAAATACAAATTTGTAATATTCCACAGGAATAAATAAAACAACATAGGTAAATAAAACAAACTGTTTTATTAATAATAACACCTACCAAATTTTATACCTTAAAAGTTGATTAATTAACTTTAATCTTAATTTTTTTAAACCAGTACCTTTTGACATTATTTTTCTGCAGTACTAAAATCCATTATTTACCTATCGTGTGATGTCGATATTTTACAGCTATTCCAGTTTTTAGTATCTGTTTAGTTTGATCCTTCTACCATATACGAGATGCACTTATCTACGACGAAATGGTATACAAACTTTATCGATGGCAACTTCATTGGTGTATAAGACTTTCTGCCTGGGCAGCGAGTATTAACCATAAACTGTGCTCTGGGTCTACAGTTAATTTTCACTCGATTTTTCCTCCACTTGACTTCAAAAGACACAACACACACGTAATAATACGAATCAAAATGCATCATCTTCCAAAACGCAGGGTATTTAACAAAAGTTGACACAAAATTATAACCTATAATTTGGCAAGACTTTGACAAGCGTCAAAAATGACAAAAATCTAAAGGCGAGTTCATACGCATCGGCGTCCGTTTGTCGTTCATCGTTCCGTCAAACCAATAAAATTGAAATACGATCTGTCATTTTTTAAATAAACCAATAAAACTGGTTAAAAACAACAAGACATAGATAAATGAAACAAGTTTAGATTGGAAAGTGCCCATAAGGACAATGTAAACACTATTTGGCGCTATTCTTGCAACGGTCGCGACCCAAAACTTTTGAAAATTTCGGAGCGGTTCGGCTCATGTTCGGCTTTTTCCGGAATTATATCGCCAAATATTATTTATTCAAATTTATTATTATTTTCTTTTAATTTTATAAATAAAATACAGTGTGTTGCATACAAGAAACTTTATTTTATATAAGGACATGTATAAAATACCTATGAAACATTGGAAACCGACGTTATGCCCCGATCCACGAGGGTTTTTGCAGTTCACACTTCGCAGCACAGCTTTTTAAGTTTTTAATGCCACTTTTTCACAATTATCACCGGTTGGAGTAAATAAAGCTTGAATTAAACTCACAAGATAGCAATAATTACTTTGAAAATGGACGCTATAAACACTTTTCGGAATTTCTTTAATGAGAGCGGTTTAGATTTTGAAAGATTTTATAATTTTTGAAGATTCTGACTTTGACAAGGGAAAATTATTTCTGTTTTTGTTTGCCGTTGTTCTTAGCGACCGCTATAGCAGCGCCAGATCGCATATAACGGTCGCGACCCAAAATAATTTCGCGACCTAAAATTTTTACGGGCTTTCCAATCTAAACTTGTTGCATTTATTTATGCAACAAGACACGACGCATGACGGATTTATATTTAAACCCATCCATAGATAACTTAAAAATTATTAGAAACTTTTTTTAGTAAAATAAATAGATTGGTATGGGACGTCATCTGCTTTTCTTCTGTCGAAATCTTACCTGAGAAAAAAAAACAGAGTATATACTAAAATATATTTGTACTTATTTAAGACTCACCCTGTATATTGGTGACGCTTAAATTCAAGACTGATCCAAAAAACTTTTTTAACAATGTGCGGGCAATCAGTTTAATGATTTAAACTTATTTAGTAGTATAGGGTGTCCCATTTTCATGTGTTTTACAGGGTTTCTCGTTTATGAGCAGAGATACAAAGATGCGGCTTTTACATTTCCTTGCTACTTTTTTTATGAAACTAAAAATTCTACACATAGATTTGATTTAGCTTTTTGTTTTTAGTTCCTGAAATACAGGGCGAATTTGAAAATGTTGCATTTTTGCACCCCCTTAGTACCTCGGTTATGTTATAACTTATCGAAAAGGTAAAAACTGAGTCCTATAGAGTTTCTCGCGCAAAATCCAGTGGCTTACTACTAATTTTTCGCTGGGAATTTTTGAAAAATGGGTCAAACTTATGGTTTTTTTTAAATGGGACACCCATTGTTATGAGCCGTTCTAAAATATATTATAATCTATACTTATTTTCATAAATAAGGTAAAATATGTATTACTTAACTTTATAACATAAATCAACATACAGGGTGATTCAGGCTTCCGAAAAAGCTCTATATTAGGTTTTTGATTTGTGAATTTCATTTCAATTTTTTTACATAATATGGGAGCAATGGTAACGCACATTTTGAAAATATTTTTGTAAACATACAGAGTGATTCAAACATATTTTCAAACCAAAGTTGTATATTTTTAAATGGAATACTATATATTTTTTTAACTCTGTAGCGTTTTTTAAACAACTACCACTGCGAACGGCAGCTTTTCATCGGAGAGCAGTCGTGGATAAGGTATTTCACTAGAGAGAAAATTAATCAATAATAATAAACAAAATATATATAGATATTGGGCGCCAGGCATGTACAGAGAAAGAAAACACAGTTGTATAATACTTAAAACTAATGACTATTTTTATTCGTGATGAATTCTGATGGTAAATAGCATTGTACAATTAATATAATTATTATAGTGGTTACTTGTTGAGTAAAACTATATATGTAAATAATATTAAATACGTTCTATGAAAAGACTATAAAGAAAATACAAGGCGTGTAACGTTATAGAAAATATAGGAAAAGTAGCATTACTTTATTTAAATTGTTAAATTTATACGGTGTTAAATCAGATGTGTTGCAACCTGTAGATTCTAGAATCTATCTCGTTATTCATCTGTTAGTATAGCGTAATAATAATGTCTATAGAAAGTAATACTATTACAATGCGTGATATTATGAAATCTAAAATCTAAATCACACTTTTACTACTGCATCGACATAAATATCCTTAATAATCTAACCACTAAATATAGTCTGTACGCTATTGTTTAAAATGTACGTTACTGTTTAAGACTGAAAACATTTTAGATGTTAAATGCAAAACTAGAACTTAAATATACACTTAGCTGTTCTTTTATGTAACCCTGCTTCAAACAGTAGCAGCGCGAGGAGGTCTAGCATCTCTGTACTGTCTGTCGGCGATCCAGGCTTAGAAATGGGGGTGAAGCAGCACGGGGCTCAAGCCACATCCACGCTGGGGCACTCTATGTGTAAGACAAATCAATCCTACTGGGGACACTTGTCCATGGGACATCCGTCCATAAGATAGTGGCACAAGAGAACACTACTAGGACCTTGAAAAATAGTCCATACCTTGGACACTTGTCCGTAAGACAATGTCCGTCCGTAAGACCCTAAGAACACGAAACTCTTGTTTAAAATCAAACACCGATACTTCCGAGGGCTCAATAAATAATAAACAATCTGTCCTTTCTTCCAAATGACATTCTGGAGGACAAAAGCAAAGGGACGCCAACGTGCTAGCCAAATACAAATACAAGTTGGGACATCCGTAACTCTACCCTAAAAATATTCACTAATAATATCGAATCTAAAAGGAAAATAACTCAGCTTTACCTGTAGCTTCGAAATGGCAGCTGATTCAGATAATACAGCCAGATTTAAATGACCACCATTTCTCAACACTGGGACTAATGGCGTCTAAGAGGCCAAACGGTCCAACCAAAAGTGAAGTTAGATCCCAGAGAATTGACAGAAGCGATGTTGACAGCGCGCGCTCCCACAGAGCGATACCAGGGTTGTGTCAAACAATAACAGGGTTGTACCAAACAATAACAGGGTTGTGCCCAGACATCATATATCATAATCAAAGACATGTAACGAACTAAAAACGTTACAACTCAATGGATTTACCATTAAGTTTTCATTCCAAAAGCACCATAATGTCATATATTATACTGAGTAGTGTTTCAAATAAAATCATTTTAAAACTAAATTTACTGCTTATTTAAAGCCTTCTTAAAATTCCAAATTCGAAGAATTTTTTTTAACAGGAACTATCTACTGTATAACAGTGCCTTCTTCAAAATTCGGTCTACCATAATTTGCAATCTTGTTTGATATATACAGGGCGAGTCAAAAACTAAATGTTGTATTTTTCTCAGTATCTTAAATGGAACACCCTGTATTTTGTATCATAATCGAACAAGGTTTTGATTAATCTTTTTGTTTTGTTAAGTACTTACTATACCTAAAATCGATATTTAATAAGAAAATTGTGTTTTTTTGAAAATATAAGACATGATAAGACTTTCAAAACAACAATATCAAATACGTCGGGTATTTCAAAAACCAAGAGCGCTAGAACAAATCTGTGTGTAGCATCTTTATTTTAATAAAAAAAACCTGACACCCACGCATTTAAGCAAATACTGGTATACACATAGGAATATACTTTACCAGCTTGCAAAAAAAAACAAAAAAAAAAGATCCTATTAATCCATTCACCAAAGACCAACAACGCATTAAAACAACATTCACATCCACAGATATAACCTAAATAGAGACACTAGCAAAAAATTCTAATGATGCCCAGTCTTACTATGCTCGCCCATTTCATTGGCGGACCAAATGACTCCGATCTCCCCTATGAATTTACATTGTGGCCAAATCCATTAGCGGCCAGATAGGCCGCCAGGGCGGCTTAATTGTGATAGGGCAAAAGGGGAAGGGGGGTCTCCAGGGCCGGCCTGATAGTTTACGTGGCGTTCATCAGTTCATTCAAAGAGGGAGATATATGTCTAGTTAAAACTATTTTAATTAAAATGTAGAAACATTTGACTTAAGGGTGGGAGTGCGTCAGGGATGTATTTTATCTCTTTTCAACCCCATCATATTTTTCAGATTAATCAACCATTTCCAATTATGGTTACGCCAATTATACCCATCGCAGATTTGGCTTCCTCTAGGTCTCTGAATTCCTCGTGGGTATCATGCTGTAATTCTTATGGTCCATCTCTTGTCCATCCTTCTTGCCAGTTGTCCGTCCTATCCATTGCCACTTAAGGGGTTTGATTCTGTGGATGATATATATTACCTCGATCTTTTATCGTATCTAACAAGAAGCTGTCTAGCGATGGGATATATACCAACCACATGGAGAAGAGCAAAAGTAATCTTCATACCCAAAATAGGCAAAACTGACTGGACAAATCCCAAGTCATTTAGGCCTATTAGTCTCACATCGTTCATACTAAAAACCTGTACAACACTGTACCAATTAACGGAGCTAATACAGACAAGTCTGGATAGCAAAGAAACAGCAATTTGTGCCTTCTTGGATATTGCGGGGGCGTTTGACAATATACCACATAAGGTGGTCAGGCGATCTCTAGAAACAAGAGGGGTGAACAGAACTATTATTCGCTGGTTTTGGGAAATGCTGTCAACACGAACAGCAGAGGCTCAGATGGGCACCAAAACTGTAGCTGTTAAAACAACGCAAGGAACTCCACAAGGTGGAGTAACCTCCCCTTTGCGGTGGAGCTTGGTGGTGGATGAACTACTAGACGAATTAACTCTAGCGGGAATACAATGCATTGGGTATGCAGATGACATAGTCATGATCGCTCGGGGGAAACATGAAGGCACCTTGTGTGATATTATCCAAAGAGGACTCCGTATCACTGAGAGATGGTGTAGAACTGTCGGGCTGAGTATCAACTCAGACAAAACCGCGATAGTGCCATTCACCAGAAAGCGAAGTCTGAAAAACTTGAAAAGAATCCAACTAGATGGAAAGGAAATACTGCCAACACAGGAAGTTAAATACCTGGGAATAACCCTGGACAGTAAACTCCTGTGGAACAGGCATATTAAGAACACTACCAGCAAAGCCATAAAGGCTCTCATGATATGCAGAAGACTGGCCGGAAATAGATGGGGCTGCTCCCCTAACATTTTGCGCTGGATGTATACCATGATAGTAAGACCCATGATTACTTATGGAGCAGTTGCCTGGTACACAAAACTAGAGCAACGGACGGCAACGGTCCAACAGCAGCAATGGAGGTCATTCTAGATCTAATACCACTGCACATTGTCATTGGTAGATATGCCAATGCGACAATGATTAGAATGGTCACTAACGGAATTAGTACTGGGAGAATTGTCAGATCAGGGGCTTGGAACACCCTCAAAAAGGAAATACCACTCCTGGGACGATATATGGACTCCCAGTGGACGATATGCCAAGAACGTACAACTTTGAGAAACATCTCAATGTAGTATTGAGCAATAAAAAGGATTGGAAGAGCGAAACGCTTGCCCAGCAATTAAAAGACCATACCATAACTTGGTATACTGATGCTTCCAAAACCAATACGGGAACAGGGATCGGAGTGTTTGGGCCGAGAGCTAAATACTCCGAACCAATGGGCACTTACCCTAGTATCCTACAGGCAGAAATCTACGCTATCGAAAGATGCGTACAACTTATCTTAGATAGGAACTATCGGAAACAAGAAATAGCCATCTTGTCTGATAGTCAAGCAGCGTTAAAAGCGATCAACTCAGTATCAATCAATTCGAAATTGGTCAAAGAATGCATTAGAAGCTGAATAAATTAGGCAAAGAAAACAAAGTCCTCCTACTCTGGATGCCTGCTCACCAAGGGATAGAAGGCAATGAAAAAGCAAATAATCTAGCTAGGAAAGGAGCGAACACTCCACTAACTGGACCAGAACCGTTCTGCTTTCCAAGTGGTAACCAACTCAAGGCGGAACTCAAGAACTTGGAAGATTCTATCCGCAACCTGGAATGGAAATCTTGCAACGGTCTAAGACATTCGAAGAAGTTTCTGAGGGCTTATGATCAAGAAAAATCACAGATCTTCCTGGGTTTAAGTAAGAACAAACTTCGGATTGTCACGGGGTTTTTAACAGGACACTGTCTCTTCAATGAACACCTCAGTAGATTGGAACTAAGAAGAAACGGCGAATGCAGATTCTGTGGGGAAGATGGGGAAACACCAGTACACCTTATCACTGAGTGCGCCGAGACGACAACCATTCGTGCCATGAATTTTGGTACGACTGATATTGGAGATGGAGAACTACCCTCTATAAAACCGTCCCAGATACTGGCTTTTGTCAAAGCCCTGGGACTGTATGATGAGTTATGACTCAAGAAAGGGGGACACAATGGATCTGTAAGGTCGCAGTGATTAACCCCCCTCCCACTCATTCTAAATTCTGAAATTCTAAAATTTATCGTATCTATTCTATTCTTTTACGGTCTTTCTTGGTTATTTCCAGCATATTTCTTACCATTGAGGATTGTGCGACCTGCAGTTTTCTTATAATGTCCGTTTTAATTGATCTCATCTATATATCAGTCTATTTTGTAATAAAATTTAAAAAAAAACACTGTGTCTATATAATAAAAATGTCAAAATTTTTCCAGATAAAAAATAAAAAAGGTAGAAAAGCCAGAAACCATATACTTTTCTCACAGAGAGACCTAACCAACAAAAATTTAAAAATTAAGATATTTTGCGGTTTAAATCACCTACGGACACTTAAATGAAATGGTAAATTTTTAAATACCATAAACTGTACTTACTAATTAACAAATCAAGAACAAATCATAAATTGAAGAATTTTGGTTTTTCGGGTTATTAGGCCGTCGTCGGTTAGAATTGCTTCCTAACGTTTCGCTAGCACGAGTGGCTAGCATCTTCAGAGGTGTGTTTGCTCCGATTGCTCACACTAGACTGATGCCTCCGCGTCGGCGTAGCGCGTATTTATGCGTCGGCGGAGGGGGCGTGGCTTGTTCGGGTGGTAGTTCTTCCGGAACTGGTCTACTTCTCTGTGCTGCTACTTTGGTCCTAGAGTCCTAGATATAGCTGGATGCCAAATTCTGTTAAGGTAGAAAGTTTCTTCCTTCCTGTTGAAATTATTTGGATGTTTGTGAATTTCAACAGCTTCCCTGACCAGACGAGGATGATATCCAGATGTTGTGGCAATGACTTGGGTGTCTTCGAATTGGATTTTGTGGTCACCATCTCTTAGAGCATGTTCTGCTACGGCTGACTTCTTTGTTTGCCCTAATCTGCAGTTTCTCTTGTGTTCCGTAAGTCTCGTTCCTACTGAGCGTTTGGTAGTTCCAATATATACGCTACCGCAGGAACAAGGTATACGGTAGATCCCTGCAGAGGATAATGGTTCTCTTTTGTCTTTTGCTGGTCTTAAGCAGTCCCTTATTTTTCGGGTAGGTTTGTATATGGTTTTGATGTTATGCTTCTTGAGAACTTTACCAATCCTATCGGTGACCTGGGAAACATATGGAAGGAAGGCCTTATTAATGATGTTTTCCTGTTCATTGGCGTCAGGTCTCCTCTGCCTAGGTGCCAGCGCCGCCTTTATTTCTCTGTCATTATAGCCATTGGCAAGAAAGGCTTTATTTAAATGACTTAGTTCCTCTTGGATGTGTTCATTAGCACAGATACGTCTTGCCCTATTTGCTAATGTTCCGATAATCCCCTGTTTTTGGCTTGGATGGTGATTTGATAGTTTGTGTAAGTACCGGTCTGTATGAGTGGGTTTTCGATACACGGTGTGATCCAAAAGGTCGCCATTTCTCTTGACAAGCACATCGAGGAAGGCCAGTTGGTTGTTTACTTCGGTTTCCATGGTAAATTTTATGCTCGGGCTCTGCGAATTAAGGTGATGAAGGAAGTCATCTAGGCTGTCACGTCCATGTTTCCAAACCACAAATGTATCGTCCACATAACGAAACCATACAGCGGGCTTCAGAACGGATGACTCTAGCGCTTTTTCTTCAAATCTCTCCATAAAGAAATTAGCAATTATTGGGCTGATTGGGCTACCCATTGCGACACCTTCTGTTTGTTCGTAGTAATTGCCGTTCCATAAGAAATAGCTACCAGTCAGACACACTCGGAAGAGCTCCGCGATGTCAGGTGGGAATGATTCCTTGATTAGATCCATTGACTCGCCTAGGGGTACTCTCGTGAATAGAGATACCACATCGAAGCTTACCATGATGTCAGATGGTTCCAGTTTTATATCTTTTAGCTTTTGGACGAAATGCGTTGAGTCCTTCACATAAGAGTTTGTGTTGCCGACTTTCGGTTGTAGGATCGTAGTCAAGTATTTAGCTAAGTTGTAAGTAGGCGATCCTGGAGCACTCACTATCGGTCTAAGTGGGACACTAGCTTTATGAATTTTTGGTAGTCCATAAAGGCGTGGTGGTTGAGCTTCCGAGTTAATTAATTTTGATTTCAGATGTTCCGGGAGTGAGGAGGCCTTGATGAGTCTGTTGGTGTTTCTGACAATTAAGGCAGTAGGATCCTTCTTCAGTAACTTATAAGTCTGGGGCTCCAGTAGATCCTCGATTTTGGACCTATAATCCTCAGACTTCATTACTACCGTAGCATTCCCCTTGTCTGCCGGTAAGACCAGAATGTCCTTGTCAGCATTCAGCGATTTTAGAGCCTGATGTTCTTCCCTCGACAGATTACTTTTTGGAGCCTTAGCAGTTCTCAATATGTTGACCGTTTCAAATCGGATTTCGTCTGCGATACTGTTAGGAAGGTTACGTATGGCAGCTTCTGTTCCGGCAATAATGTTGTAATTTATATCCTTACCGCCAACATGCAACCTGTAGACTGGGACAAGATTGACGGAATAACATACCAAAATATGCAAAATGAATTGGAAAGAACATCAGCTCGCCAGAAGATCAAATATGAAAAACTGCAACCAAAAACCAAGCCGGAATATAGGATATCTCTTGAACCTGCTCGAACCGTGGTGAATCTCACAGATAAGACCCTTACGACATCAGAAGTAACATTATTAGCGAAGGGAGGAAACTTTGCCATAACACCGAAAGTGGTTCCAGTGGAAGACATTATTGCCGGAACAGAAGCTGCCATACGTAACCTTCCTAACAGTATCGCAGACGAAATCCGATTTGAAACGGTCAACATATTGAGAACTGCTAAGGCTCCAAAAAGTAATCTGTCTAGGGAAGAACATCAGGCTCTAAAATCGCTGAATGCTGACAAGGACATTCTGGTCTTACCGGCAGACAAGGGGAATGCTACGGTAGTAATGAAGTCTGAGGATTATAGGTCCAAAATCGAGGATCTACTGGAGCCCCAGACTTATAAGTTACTGAAGAAGGATCCTACTGCCTTAATTGTCAGAAACACCAACAGACTCATCAAGGCCTCCTCACTCCCGGAACATCTGAAATCAAAATTAATTAACTCGGAAGCTCAACCACCACGCCTTTATGGACTACCAAAAATTCATAAAGCTAGTGTCCCACTTAGACCGATAGTGAGTGCTCCAGGATCGCCTACTTACAACTTAGCTAAATACTTGACTACGATCCTACAACCGAAAGTCGGCAACACAAACTCTTATGTGAAGGACTCAACGCATTTCGTCCAAAAGCTAAAAGATATAAAACTGGAACCATCTGACATCATGGTAAGCTTCGATGTGGTATCTCTATTCACGAGAGTACCCCTAGGCGAGTCAATGGATCTAATCAAGGAATCATTCCCACCTGACATCGCGGAGCTCTTCCGAGTGTGTCTGACTGGTAGCTATTTCTTATGGAACGGCAATTACTACGAACAAACAGAAGGTGTCGCAATGGGTAGCCCAATCAGCCCAATAATTGCTAATTTCTTTATGGAGAGATTTGAAGAAAAAGCGCTAGAGTCATCCGTTCTGAAGCCCGCTGTATGGTTTCGTTATGTGGACGATACATTTGTGGTTTGGAAACATGGACGTGACAGCCTAGATGACTTCCTTCATCACCTTAATTCGCAGAGCCCGAGCATAAAATTTACCATGGAAACCGAAGTAAACAACCAACTGGCCTTCCTCGATGTGCTTGTCAAGAGAAATGGCGACCTTTTGGATCACACCGTGTATCGAAAACCCACTCATACAGACCGGTACTTACACAAACTATCAAATCACCATCCAAGCCAAAAACAGGGGATTATCGGAACATTAGCAAATAGGGCAAGACGTATCTGTGCTAATGAACACATCCAAGAGGAACTAAGTCATTTAAATAAAGCCTTTCTTGCCAATGGCTATAATGACAGAGAAATAAAGGCGGCGCTGGCACCTAGGCAGAGGAGACCTGACGCCAATGAACAGGAAAACATCATTAATAAGGCCTTCCTTCCATATGTTTCCCAGGTCACCGATAGGATTGGTAAAGTTCTCAAGAAGCATAACATCAAAACCATATACAAACCTACCCGAAAAATAAGGGACTGCTTAAGACCAGCAAAAGACAAAAGAGAACCATTATCCTCTGCAGGGATCTACCGTATACCTTGTTCCTGCGGTAGCGTATATATTGGAATTACCAAACGCTCAGTAGAAACGAGACTTACGGAACACAAGAGAAACTGCAGATTAGGGTAAACAGAGAAGTCAGCCGTAGCAGAACATGCTCTAAGAGATGGTGACCACAAAATCCAATTCAAAGACACCCAAAGTCATTGCCACAACATCTGGATATCATCCTCGTCTGGTCAGAGAAGCTGTTGAAATTCACAAACATCCAAATAATTTCAACAGGAAGGAAGAAACGTTCTACCTTAACAGAATTTGGCATCCAGCTATATCTAGGACCAAAGTAGCAGCACAGAGAAGTAGACCAGTTCCGGAAGAACTACCACCCGAACAAGCCAGCCCCCTCCGCCGACGCATAAATACGCGCTACGCCGACGCGGAGGCATCAGTCTAGTGTGAGCAATCGGAGCAAACACACCTCTGAAGATGCTAGCCACTCGTGCTAGCGAAACGTTAGGAAGCAATTCTAACCGACGACGGCCTAATAACCCGAAAAACCAAAATTCTTCAAACGATGGCCGCGAAAGCCTAAACTACTACAAATCATAAATTAATCAAACTATACCCGGATGGCCCTATAAAAAGTAAAGAGTAGGGTCGTACTTAACTTTTTTTATAATTATTGGGTCCCTATGAGTTTCCACATGTACAACAACCTTTAATTAAGCCATAAATATATTAGTAAAATTAAATCAACTAAATAATTAATAACATTACACAGGGTGGCCCATCGAAAACGTTCCGCAAGGCATAACGACCAGAGTATTTTTTTTTAAAAAAATCCAAAAACACGTCGAATTTGTTTGTGAGGGGGACAACTTTTGCAAGAAAAATGATTGAAAAATCTTCAACCCTCTAAGCGGGGGTGTCATCCCCCAACATTTTTCAAATAGGAAGGGGGGTCAAGTGGCGCCGCAATGAAAAGAGCTTTCTATTCTCTATATTTCCTCGCTTCGTTTTTGAAAATCGGTCGAGTCATGGAGAAAATATGAAGGATTGAAATTTGAAAAGTTTATTTAAACCTTTATCAAAAAAAACAACCATTGGATACAATATGCATTTATTTAATGTAAAGTTCACAGTGTATAACAATTTTGGGGAATGCCAAGACTTAACGGTTTACTTAAAGAAGTACTTACAGGAACATCTTCACTCTGCGCTGTCCTCTGCTAACGGACTGATAACGCGAATTACTGACCGTAATAATGCGACTCACATCAACGGACTAACTTCTCGACGCTCTTCAGCATACATTTTTATATTTTCTATCCCTCGTGGTCATCGCCGGTTACGTCGTTCAATCTGTTTTCATCTAATTACATTCACCCGGCTATGAATCGAACTTTGGTAGCCTGCGTTTGATTATCGACCCGAGATTGTTGTATTTTAATTGTTTAATTATTAATGTTATTTAAAAACATATCTGGGTCGATGTCATGCAGGTAACCGATCTCTTGGGCCTATATCAATTTGTTTTTTCCCAATTTGATCTAAACCCAAGTTGACATCTATTTAAGTCTTGACAATATCATTAAACTGACCTACAATAGGATTTCCAAAAATACCAAACCACACGTTCAATTTCTGAGGGTTTTGTGTGTGCACCTCGTGAAAAACCCTGGGGTTGTCCTCAGCCCAGTACCGACAGTTGTGCCGATTAACTACACCGTTCAAAAAGGAACTCATCCGAAAAACACACATTAAATAGGAAATTATTATCATTCGCCACTCGTTCACTCATAGTTTCACAAAATAGCAAGTGACGATCAAAATTGTCTTTGTTAAGTTCTTGCACCAACTGAATTTTGTACGGGTGGAACTTGTGTTTTTTTAATATTCTTTGGACACTTGTACGATTCACGCCTATCTCATTGATTAATTTTTTTGTACTCAGCGTACTATCCATGGCAACTTGGCCCAATACGAATACCTCCATAGCTTCATTTACTACAGGATTTTCCCCTTTTTCCTCTTTTTATTCATAACGGAACCAGTTTCGCGAAATTTTTCTACTAACTCGCGAACAATTTTGCCATAAAGGTGTTTGTCAGGATAGCGTGCATTGAATATGTGCGCAACCCAATACATTCATTATTTTTAAAATAAAGTTCGATTATTTCCACTTTTTCTGCCAGTGAGTACACCATAATTGTTAAAAAGTTTAACGATATTGAGAAGAAGTTCAACGCACAAGTCACAGAACAGCTATCTAGCAACTACCGCACCTGATCGATTAACCTTGTGGCAAGTTAAAAAATGCGTAAACATCTAGAAATAACAAGAAAAAATAGCAAATTGGTCGAAGGAACTTATCCTTATCATTTACTATTTGTTTAAATAAACTTTTCAAATTTCAATCCTTCGTATTTTCTCAATGACACTACCGATTTTCAAAAACAAAGCGGGGAAATATAGAGAATAGACTTTTCATTGCGGCGCCACTTGACCCCCTTTCCCATTTGAGAAAAGTTGGGGGATGACACCTCTGCTTAGAAGCTTGAAGATTTTGCAATCATTTTTGGGGCAAAAGTTCTGTGGAAAAAATGCAAAAGGGGATAAGTCAACTTATCCCAAAACTGTTTTCATTGCGCCATCAAGCTCTTAGATGTCATAGGCATCTTCCCAACAGAAAAAATGATAAGTATACTTATAAAAACTGCAAGGGAAATACATCTTTCAAAAGAGATAAGTATACTTACCCTTCAAATTTTAAGATTTTTAAACAACTCTAAATTATTAAATTTGCCAAAACGGAATAAGTCGACTTAACTAAGCCCAAGTACAAAGAAAATACTTTTGCGTAATGGCATAAAGGGATATGTTGACTTATCCCCTTTTGCGTTATACTAATTTACAAGTGTGTTAAAACGGGCAGGGGAGAAATGCACTTATCGCTACTGGTATTCTTAGGTTAACTGCAAAAACGTAAAAGCGAGTATCGTTTAAAATGTCGGTTGGCAATAATAACCAAAATAAAAAATAAATGTTTTGATAAACAATCTCGTGGATATAGAATACTGCCTGAATGTGTTAATCTCGGCAGTGATACTCTTTTCCAAATAATCCCTTTCCCATTTACCTTCCCAGAGACTGGTTCCAACTGGTAAGGGTTACCTACAGAAAGCAACAATTTACTGTAGTTCCAATGGAACAGGAGAACTTTTTAAATTTTTCCGCTTTACTTGGAAAAAAAGGACCACTAGTCAAAAGAAAAGCAGATACTGATGGAAACAAATTTGAATTTAGGGAAGTGAAATGGCTAAAGTTCGGTAAATTATTTGATGAAGTGCAATATAAGAACAGCTATGGAAATGATGATGCTTTTCAAAAGATAAACTTTAAAAGAAGAGAATCTAGATAGGTCCAAATGACTGATATAGTTTTAAAAAATGCCTATACAGGACCCTTACCGATAAGCTCTAAAAAAAGGCTGGTTTGATACAATTACTACCTCAAATTGACTCTGACTGCCATGCGTTTTACCAAAGACTCCTGACTAATAAAGATCAAATTGACATAGACCCCGATCTTGATCGATTAGAAAGCGACGCTGAAGATTAAAATAGTATTTTAAAGTTATACCTAATGATATTTTGACATTTATTTTTCTTTTGTAATACAGCAGTATTATACCTATGTTTAAATTCTATATTATTGTAGTAAAACAAAGTGAAATAAAGAGTAAGTGAAATAAAGTATAAAGATAAGGCAAAAATAATATACGATGGAAATATAATGCGAATATAATATACAAGTTACTTGTAATTATTATTGTTTGATTAAAATCGCCATAAGAAGTTGTAAAGTTATTAGACAATATACCCATAAAAATAAAATGAATTATTTAATCTGAAAGTATAAGTACGGTTGTCCAATTTTTGTAGTTTTTGAAATTTGCTTTTGCACTATTGTTGACAAGCAAAAGGGTATATGTCTACTTTTCACCTTTTGCTCTTTTCATGATGTTTTTAACGGAAACGGTTTTTAACGGAAAGAGGGATAAGTATTCATTTTTTTTCCATTTCTTGATAACCAAATGTATTTACCTGTTTCTTTTGCTAGTGAAACATTTTCTACCATTAATAGGATGTAGTAACGTTTTAAATAATGTTTAATGAAAAGTTGATATCTTAAAAAATAGTTTTATGGCTCTCCTGAAAAAAGTAATTTTTTGACTTATCCCCTTTTGCATTTTTTCCACAGAGTTGTCCCCCTCACAAACAAAACTGACGTGTTTTTGGATTTTTTGAAAAAAAATACTCTGGCCGTTATGTCTTGCGGAATGTTTTCGATGGATCACCCTGTATACTATTTTTATACAGATAATTATAATTTTTTTTTTAAAAAACAAACATTTTGCTGCCAACTTATGTTTATAAACTATTATGTTAATATCATATTGGTAGACAGAAAAGCCATTCCAATAAATAACACAAAACTGGAAATAGTAGAAAAATACATATATTTGGGACAACTAATAACACAGCTCGTGATCTTTACTACCAGAAATCAACCGAAGAATTAAGTGAGCATGGAGTACTTATGGAAGAAACTCAATCATATTCAAATCTAGAATGCCACTTTATCTAAAGAAGAGAACGTTCGACCAATATGTTCTATCAGTCATGCATGCGAAATCTGGACTCTCACAACGGACATTATAAGGAAACTGCAGATCGTACAATGCTCAATGGAATGAAATATGCAGGGAATAACCAAGAGAGACTGCAAAAGAATAGAGTGGATACGACAAAAGACCCAGGTAATAAATGTCATCCATAGAATCAAATCCCTCAAGTGGCAATGGGGGATTGGACACCTGGCAAGAAGAACGGACAACGGATGGACTACAAAAATTACAGCATGGTACCCACGAGGAATTAAGAGACCTAGAGGGAGACCAAACCTGAGATGAGACCATGATATTAGGAAATTAGCAGGTATAACTTGGGCCCGCATAGCCAACGATAGACAACAATGGACCCAACTACAAAGAGAGTATCTGAATATGTGAGGGAAGCTACACCATAATTGGAAATGGTTGAATAAGCTGAAAATGATGATGATGATCTAAAACTAAACCAGTAACCTGCAAAATTTTCAAAAAAGAAATCAAATTTTAATTCAAAACTTTTTTCTTTATTACAAAAAAATAAATTACTAATTTATTAAATGATAATTAGGTTTACTTACTTAATTATTTTATTTTTTATTGATCGTAGTTCGGAAACATATTCTAGAGTTTTGAAATTGTCCAACACGATGCTGTAGCGCATTTTTGTTAGGTCATCGCAAAAACGCTTCATAGAAAAAAATATGGCCGGGTTAAGCTTTGGGGTTATCGCCCATTGTGATGTACTTTGAAACGATAATTTACTGGTCAGCAAAAAGAGAATTGACCATCAGCTGAATATAATTACGCTGCACTTTTTATATAGTCGCGTAATATGCAGTTATTATTTTTTTAATTCATTATTTTTTAAATAATATTTTTACATAATAGTATGTAGGTACTTATGGTAGGTACTAGTGGAGAAAAATACGTCAAAATATATTTCAATACTGTTTGATAAAAAACAGTTATACATCATATAAATTTCAAAATTTAAACGACAATGTCATTATAGCAATATATTAGTGAAACAAAAAGAAATCCTTGAGAATATTTAATGAAAAAAACTAAGAAATTATTAGGTTTTTTTTCTTCTAATAAAGTAAGAAGAGAGAAATTGCCACTATTAATATTCTTTACGTATCTGCTTTACTTCAGATAGCGGAAGCAAAAATTTACTATGGTTATTTGTTATCCAGATAACGTTGATATCTTCTCGTTATTTCTTAACAGCCACTTTTCTTATGTGTATTCAAGATTATTTTTATTATTTAGGATTTATCATAATTTGCAAGGAATATCATAGTATAAAAATATTCCATCAAAACCATAGAATGTAAAAAATGCCATTAAAACTATAAAAAGTTGTAAGATCTCATGTTAAATCAAAAAAGTCAGTTTATTTATTTAGTTTCTCTTTAAGGACATATTCAACAACTTTGTAACAAATTGTTAGTATCAATATTAGTCATCTTCATTTCTCTAATAACTATAATGACTTGGCAATTGCACAGCACCAAAATTACAAAAGAATAATCTACCATTTCGATTACTGAGTAAATCTGAACACTGCCCTTAAAAATAAACTGTTTTAATTACTATAGAATGTCATATCGTGCATTTGCCAAATCATTATAATTATATGATATGATATAATAATTTAATACAGAAATAAAGATTACTAATATTGATACTAACAATTGGTAACTAATTGAGAGAGAGAGAGAGAGAGAGAGAGAGAGAGAAAGAGAGAGAGGGAGAGGGAGAGAGAGAGAGAGAGAGAGAGAGAGAGAGAAAATACTTTACTGCTGCTACTAATACTACTGCTTACACGAGAAGAAAGTAGAAACCACAGAATATACTAACGAAAAAGAAGCCCAAGTTCCTTGTAATAAATCGGTTCCATTTTCGTAACGCCATCTCTCGACATAGCTAACATTATAGGTTAGCCAAAGGGGTGCGGGGCCGGGGGGAATTGTAAAATACACTTTTTTATTTTAATTATTTTTATTCGCTATTCGCAATTTTATTTTTAAAAAATATTATGTGAAACAATCACATAATATATCTTAAAAATAAAATTACAAACGGAAACAAAAGGAATTAAATAATCTGAAAATCTACAAAGTTTATTGATAAAAAAGTTAGGCTATGCAAATTGATAAGTATATTAAGTATAACCTCTTTGGTATAACATTGTTAAACAAACATTAACAAATCATAACATATCAGATCATAGAACTAAAAAAGTACTATTACATAAAAACAGGTGATACAATACTTCAAAATTAATTTTAACATAATATCAAAACCGAAAAATCAAACTGCAAACACAACCACACTTATCACAACAGAAATTAACACACACTTCCGCGGCAAATGTCCAAGAAAGACTGATCATTCTGATTGGTCCTGGTCCGGTCGTAGCTCACGTCGTATTGTCGGTAAGCAAAATCCCCGTCCAAAAATTTTGACGATCAGCGCCATCATCCGTCATAATTGGGAAACTTTTGCTGGAACCATTTTTAATATTTCACTTACATGGCCCTGGTAGAAACCCCTTATAGGTTAAACCGAGCATGCAACGAAGATCGCCGCGCACAATAAGTAACGAAGTTCCACGTCAAGCCCAAGTCTTCCAACCTGTACACAAAACAACGATTATAAAATAACGATACTAAGTACCAAAGTAACGAGTAACTAAAGTAACTAAGTAACTAAAGTAACGAGTCCAAAGTAACGAGTTCTATTACCAAAAGTAACTAGTAGTTACGAGTCCATAAAAGTAACTAAAGTTTACATCACTACTGGGAACATTACAAATGAAAGTTCCAAGGGACCAAATCCAAAGGAAACTACAAGAGGGGCGGCTGACACTTGCGTGAGATCATCCTCCACAAGGGACACACAAGCTACCACCTTCTCCAGCAAGGGTCGGGAGCCTACCTCCAGACCCAATAAGTGACACAAGCTACCGTTTCGTCTACTCGGCCTGGGTTACAACCAGGCGGGCTAGACGTTCCTCTGAGAGTAGGTCTTAGCGGAGCAGAAGCACGGAGATACCTACGACTGATCCACGAAGGACTTGCTCCAGAGGAAGCAAAAGCGAAAACACTCTTCCGAAAAGGGGAGAGTAAAGACACCAAGAAAAAACCTGACTCATCTCCATCAAAGGGCAAGAGAGGGAGCGAGAACTTCTCACCTTTTCTCCGGCACGGAGAGAAAAAAGCCAGGATGGAAAGCCGTCCAACACCGGAAGGCAAGCAGGGACGTATCACCAGCTTTGCCGCTATTGCTGGATAAGTGAAAATGGCGGTGCTGCCAAAGGATTTCCCAGAGGTTGCTCTGGGCACCGACCAGCAAACGTCTCGATATTTAGAAATGTTTTGACACCCTGGAAATACTACCACCGAGCACGTCATTGTTGCAACTTGCAACTGCGTTAATACGCCTGGCGCTGACCGTCTCATACTCTTTCAGATATTTAGCAGTAAAATAAAGAAACCTGTTATTTTTAAGCTGTTATTTTAAGCTGTTTTTTATAAATAACTATAACAGTTTCAACTGTTATCTAAAAATAACAGTTTTGCCCATCACTATCGGATCGCAACACAACGATCTACAAAATGTGGGTCAGCTGCGTTTTGCGGGGATACACTTTCGGGTGGGCCAGGGTCAGAATGTAAGTGTCGGTTAACCAGGGTCAGAATGTAAGGACATCGAGTTGGCGAGTCATCAACTCGAGGGAGGAGGGTCATGGTTAGGTCCTCACCATAGGAATTGACCTCAAATCCAAGGAGGCAATAGAGAAAGAGGGACATATCCTTTATTATAGATACGGGACAACACCGGCATCAGGTCTAAGGAGAGACCAAGTTAAAGAGGTGGAGAAATGGAGACAGATCCTCCAGCCTCTACCTCACGGGTTCCTCAGCCGGAAGCAAGACCCTCGACTGTGAAGGACGGCACGGAGGGCCAAACTCCAACCGTGAAAGGTTGTGTACTCTCGGAGGAAGAACTTTTGTCAGAGGAGGATGGGAAATACCCTGTCCCCTCTACAACAGGGGTATGATGGGTTATAGACTGTGTGATGGCTCAAGGAAGGGGGGCACAATAGATCTTTAAGGTCGCAGTGATTAACCCCCCCCCTCTTACTCATTCTAGATTCTACAATTACAACAATATGCACTTTGCATATTTGGATTTCCCTAATTATCAGCATGTTCAACTCATTATCATCATCAAAAAAAAACATCAAAAGGAACATTCATCATTAAATTGGCTGTTTTTTCTTTCCAAAATTCTTGAAAATTTCAATTAAAGAGAAAAAAACTCGAAAAAAAAAGAAAGACAGTATTATTAATCGCTTTCAATTAAAATTATTTATAGAATTTTTTTTATTTCCCGCATCGTCTTTAGGCTATAAACGAAATTTCCATAATGAGCCTTGAAAAAGAAATACGACAATAGTAAAAAATACAAAATCGGCTTTTCTAGAGAACCGTGAAGTCGCGCATTTTTTGGCGATAAGACAACAGAACAGACGTCAACATAATAGTAAAGCTTCGGTATTTATGTGTTTTTATTGTCTAGGAACGCTTCCAGCTCCTTGCACAAAAGTTTTAAACTTATTTATGGCCGTTACGTGACTGTGAAATACGATTTTATAATGTCAGTTTGAAGTGGTATTGGAGGAAATAACGTTTTTTTCAGCGATTGCCTATATTGACTTTAAATTGACGTGTGGAAGATAGAGTGAGGCCAAAACGCGAATTCACATTCGCAGGTATAACTGTTTAGGTTATACGCGTACTCTTTTAATCGCTTTGAAAATAACACCGGTCTACAAAACAAATTTTTTTTCGAGCCCTGATAAAATTACATTCTGAATCCAAAACCACCTAACCCACTGCCATTACTCGCTGATGAGTATTTGACACGCATCAGTTAGGCAAGGGGTTTTGTTTCATGAGCTTTTCTGTGACTGAAAAGCTCGATACGTGACGTTATCTCTCTTCCGCACTCCGGACATTCAAAACTCTCTTTACTTTGTTGCCTTTTTACTTATAAATAAATGCCTTTATTGTCAAAAAATTTTACAATTTGTAGACAAAGGTAAAGTAAACAAACAAAAGAGAATACAAAACAAGTATACAAATTACATTGTCAATCTTATTGTTTAAAATAAACATTTATAAATGTTTACAACGTCAAAGAATAAAAAATAAATAAATAAAAATAAGATTCAAAAATATTTAGTAAGTTTATAGTAAATATAGTAATAGCAAATATTAGACCAGTGTTTACAAGATCAAATTCGATTATCAAAATATAAGTCATTTACGGCGTAGAAAGCCTTGTCTAGTAAATAAGATTTCAATGCTTTGCGAAATGAAGAAATTGATGTTATGGATTTGATTTCAAATGGCAGGTGATTGTTTTTAAATTTTTTTGAAACCAGTGGTATCGGCATTTAAAAAAATAAAGTACTCAAAGTTTATATATTTTTTTTCTTGACATCTTGGCCCAGGCTAACTGTGTGTGAGTGCCTTTCTTGAGAAGTTGATACATGCTTACGTATTAGGCAAACGGATTCAAATATAAATAAGGAAGGAACAGTTAATGTTTTTAATTTTTTAAAAAAGTCCTGCCAATGAGTTCTGCTATTATTTAGTCCCAGTGAATATCGAACAGCTCTCTTCTGGAGCTTGAAAATGCGGTCAAATTGAGTCGCACAACACGTACTCCAGAATGGAAGGGCATATCTGAGGTGCGACTCAAAAAGTGCATAATAATCAGTTCTAGCCACTGACAAGTTAAGCTCATAGAAACAGATCTTAATGCAAAACAGGTAGAGCTTAATTTTTTCAACAAAGCGTCGATATTGTCTACAACAAGCCCTAAGAATTTTACAGATTTTACGACTTATTGGTTGTCGTTCTTAACTTAGTTTAAAATTCTTCTCAATGCGCTCTATTATGCTCTGCTATTGAAATTATGTGATGAATTTTATGTGTTTTTGCCCTAAGAGCGCCTACACACGCACCGGCAAAATCGGTTCCAGAACCGGTTTTTTTTTCATAGATACCGTACCAAAATACGACTACCGTATAGCTACAATTCTGTCTTTCTATTCATTTTATTATAAAAAATATATAAAGTATTATTGTATCATCTTTAATTGGTCTTGTTTTCCATTTCAAATACAATATTTATGGAAAAATACTGTAAAATAGAGGAAAATTCCTTTATTTCATTTAATACTCGTAATTGTTTTAAGTAGACTTAAGAATCAAAATATAAATCAAACTTTATTTAGATTGATAAGAAGCGGATGCTATTATTCTTAGGCTGGTGTGCACTGGATTTTACAACACCTAATAATATAAAAGCATCTTTCATGACGCACTGCCGTGACGTTTCTCGTTCAATCTATTGTTAAATTGGCCGGTACCAATTAAGCCCTCGTATGCTCTGGTACGATAATTAGATAATCGTGAACTGTTCGGTTAAGATCGGGTAAATTCGGAAGTAAGAGACGTGTATATGTAATAGTTGGCGATTTAAATTTATCTATATTTTTATTAAGTGAAACTTCTTACTAACAGCTATTAAATTGAAGGATATGTTTGAAAAAGTGACATAATATAATGCTGTTTTAATATAATAGTATATTATTGAACGAGCAATTTATGCTAGCCATTATTGGCTATAAATTGCGAGTTGAATACTATACTTTGTCCACGGCCATTATAATAATTATGAGGAGTGTTTGAATTTGTATTTTTAATGTTAATCTTACTATTAATTATTGTATTCCTGTTTTAGGGGAAAATGTGACTACCTACTTAAAATTTGGCAATTTAAAACGTCAAAATTAACTAATAGTTATTAATGATACTAGTTCGATACGAACATCATAATGAAACGCGTGTAACGTTAAGCCACGAGGCGTTAGCCGAGTGGCTTAGTTACACAAGTTTCATTAAAAAGTTCGTATCGAACGTGTATCATTCAAAATTTAATCTAAGACGCGACACGAGGGACGATCCAAAGAGATTTGATTTAATTTAAAATATCAGAGATATCCTCATCAAAATTAAAATTCAAAATTATCAGGTGCCCATATTAGTCGACGCCGTGGTAACCGTGCTTGTTGACTGTTTCCATTTTGACTTTGACAACTTAATTATTGATGTTCAATTTTGTGTTAAACGTTCAGTTTTAGCAAAAAGCAAAAAATAATATTAATATGGGTGATTCTGATTCTGAAAGTGTCTCTTCGGATATTGAAGGCATTGCGCAAAACGTTACTGCCCAAGTAGCATTTTCACGACTTGCGACCACATGTTTACTAAACACAACGTTGGATTAGTTACAAAAAATAGTTAGCTCCCTACCTTGGGTATTAAAATAAATTTAAACGTTTTTATAACGTTGTGCCGGCGTTGGACTAGTACTACAGCAAAGTAGAAGCTTCTGCGACGTCGAATAAACGTTGTCTTGTAACCTTTTTTGCTTAAGTGATCTTTAGGTGATTCGGACAACGTAGTTACAACGTTGGACAATATTGAGTTTTCCGACGTCAGTTTCAGGACCTATTCCAACGTTATGCAAACGTCGTCTGTTTTACTAATTCCAACGTTGTTTAGATTTCCTTATTCTTACGTTGGTAGGATGTCGAGTCACTACCTTTTTGCAACTGTATTGAACCATAACCTTAAATCTTAAATTTTCACTTCATTGTTCTGTTCAGTCAGACAGTTCAGTGCTGTTTTTGTTTTTATAAAAAAAACTTAATTAAAATGGGACATAAGAAAGGTACATATAAAACTAAATTTAAATATACATCGACATATATTACCGATAGTTTATCCACTCCCTCGTTTATATAGATTATAGAGGGCGGCACAAGCTAGACTCTAGGATGACTAAATTAGGCAATCTTGCGTCTAGTATACTACCTGTTAAGGCCGAACTGCGACTTTATTAGTCCAGTATGCGACTACTCGAACTACTCCATCTTAATCTCCAAAACAACAAAGTGAAAGCCGCCATGTTGTTAAATAAGAAAATGTTTCGTTCCTAAAATAGCGATTCCTGCTTTTTGAATACATTAACTTGAAATATTTGACCCCAAAAAACACGCGGAAACAATTTTTTCGACTGCGAATAAATTATTCTCATTTTACTAAAAAAAAAATTTAAGAAAATTTTTAAAACTTCTTTAATTTTAAGGCCCATTAGTATTTTTCAAAGTAGAAACAATACATTTATCAATAAAGTTGTTTGCGTTTAACTTTTTTGCCTTGGGTAACGAGTTACAGAGTCGGTTAAAGTGTTTCAATAATTATGATCTTCAAACATCCTCCACACTTAAATACTTTTGTTTTGTTTTCATTCACTGCCATCTGACATATGTCTCTAACTAAATCATAAAAATAATATTTTTACTATAATTATCCCAATTTAGGATAAAACGCGACTTAGACGCCATATTAGTTTTGTATTTCTATGAATTAGGATTTTAAACAACGTTGCAGTTTGTACTAAATTAGGCTGCTAGTTAACGTCGGTATCCAACGTCGTTTCGACCCAAAAATTATTCTCCAAACTAGTGCAGACTAGGGTTGGCACGAGGTTGTGCCGACGTTGCGCCTCGACGTTTGGTCGCGTGACACAACGTTGTCCCGACGTCCAAATGCTGCTTGGGTGATATTATATTTAAAGTTTACAATAAATAAACGTATTTAGGTACCTTTTTTTGCTTGTTTCTTGTTTTAAAATTTGCGTGTTATTATGGCTGTCATAATAGCACTAGTGCTATTATGAAAGCCATAATGACATCCAAATGACAATGTTAAATGTGTCATAATGACATTGTCGTAGATTAAAGATAATAAAAACGTCAATATCATCAGTTGCTATGCACCGAGAGTCGAAGTAATCTCGAACTATTCCATTTTCAAGTATTTGGGAAGTTTATTATTAGATGTGTTTTACGGCATACCTGACATTTTGTGGTTTTGTAAAAAAAAAAGTTGGTAATTTGTTTGTTTGTTGGTAATTGAAAAATTGGTAATTGTTGTTTTCTAAAGTTGGTAATTTGTGTTTTATTTTTATCGTTATATATGTATTTGAATTTTATTGATGCTGCTTCAAGTTTTTTGCAATAAAATATACTTCTACCAACTTTAGTACAGTTGTTGGAGAACTATAAATTGGAGTACCAGCATCTGACTTCTTATTGTTTTGTGTAACTAAAGTTGGTAATTTGTGTTTTATTTAAAGTTATGTATGTATTTGAATTTCATTGATATTATTTCAAGTTCTTTGCATGAAAATATCGTACCAATATTCTTTAGTCAATCAGGAGATTGATTTTTGTTCCGTTACAATGGCAACTATATATACTAATAACACGGATTCGGAAAACGAATTTATGCCTTTAGCAATCCTCCAGTCTAGAAAGTTTTTATAGGCAGACATGTAATGATCCTTAGACTTTTGTGGTAGCAATCCAAGACTTGTTAATTTGGCCGCCTCTGCTATCTCTGGTGGTGTACAGGGCTCATATTACTCTCATAATTCATTTTTTAATTTTAAACGAGTTCTTGATATGCCACTTAATAATCACTACCTACTCAGTGCCTTCTATTAAAAGATCAGCCTCCGGGCGAGATTTATGATGTCACGCTAGTTAGATATAACGGATTAATAAATATGTTGTAGAATACATGGAAAACATAATTATTCCTCAGATTTTTGGGTTGTATTTTAAAAATGATATAGTTTACATGAAATATACATAATATAGAGTTAATAAACCAAATAAAAATAATGAAAAACCAAATGAAAACTTAATCAGCGTTTTTCTCGAACCTAAATCCCAAGAAAATCAAAAAATTTAGAATATTTAGAAACAAGGTTCAAGAATATCAAATTTTCCAAGATTGTAAAATTCTAGTTAATTATTTTATGTGTACAGTTATTTAAGGAATGTCATCGATGTTCATTTCCAAGCCAACTAGACGCCGATTTTTTTCGATGATACGGTATAATTCTTACGTAAAATGTAAATAACATAGACCAATTAAAACAAAGAAATATGAATTTCTTAGTATTTTTAGTAACACCTTTATTCTTAAAACTTAATTTTGTATTTTGCAAATATACCAATTTTATTGTTATTTTATTCATATTGTATTCAGCCATCACTTAAATATTTGATATTAATTTGGTATTATAAATAATCAACACTATTCATTAAAAATTACTGAACAAAAATATATGTTATGCTTGACAACTTGACATACATTATATATTATCAAACAAAAACACATTCTTCTTTTAAACTGTATCAGTCTTGTCTTTACAAAAACTTTTTTAAAATTTGAACTCAAAATAATAATCTTTTTCATGATCATTAATACACATATTCTTTATTTTTTCCCTAGATCATAATACCTACTTACGTGTTTGAATCTATCGAAGCTGAACCAACAACACTTGGAGTGGAGATTCCACAATATGAATAAAATAAACATAATTGTCCAGTTTTCATTAATACCATCATGGGAGAATATTATTTTTAAATTTATTAAAGATATTTTCAATAGAATTCTCTTGATTTATAAGTCGTCCCCACTTTTCTTGCTCTTCCGGACACTTTAGGCTGCCTAGTATAACTATCCTTTCCACCAGGAACACAACAAAGATGAGGCATAGCACCAAAAACACACTCCACTTAAGCTTTATTGATGAATTGTTAGAGTCTTAAAAAACACACACAAAAATCACGATGAGTAAAAAATGTATGGGCACTTTTAGGTTAAATCACTTACACAACGTGTAATTTTTCAATTTTTCTATTTTTTTATGCGAAACCGAGAGTGAACTGTGAATCTGGTAGTAGTTTATGTCACTTAAACACCAAAATAATTAGTTTTTTGCACTACAATAATAAATAATACCAAAAATCATAGAGTTAAAACCAAAAATCAACCGACAAAATATGAAACGGAATCTAACCCAATATCTAAGTATGTACAGCTGATGAAGTAAACAAAAGTCCGCCCCCAGGCTGATCTTTTAAAGAACGGCAATGACCTACTTAACATTTGACAATTTTAAACGTCAAAATTAATAAAAAAAAAGATAAGAAAAACGTCAAATCATCCACGCCGCGCATCGGGATGTTGTGAGTGTGACGTTGGCACAGCAACAAATGTAAAGTAAATGCAAAGTGTGATTTATGATAATTCACTGTTATCAGCTGTTATATTTCACTCTATTACAAATATGGGCACCATATTCCTTCAGCTAGGAAGTAGAATATTGATTTATTATTAAGTGGTCGTGGACAAATATTATTTTCAATTTATTTCTGTAATCTGTACTAACATTTTCTGTTTCCTCAATAGCCTGCAAATTTTGTGGAATTCTACCCAAAATACACACTTTTATGCAAATGCCTAATAATGTTAATGTTTAATTTATTTAAGAAAAGAAAACAGTTTGTACCTAACCAACAATTCGTATTTATAGTGGTTTACAATAATTTTGTTAAATTATACGAATATTCTTGTTGATTATTGGTTTGAAATAAATATGACAGTACCCTTCAATGAAAATGCGAGTTACTAACTCTAATAATTCTAAATCTAAGCTGGCAACTGAGCATGATTCTGAAAAAACTCATGGGTCGTGCAACAAATATTTTTTTTGCACTACTTACACAGATAACTATTTGTACCTTGCTTGTCAAAAACGTACAGCGTCGCCACAAAAAGTATAATTTTTACTCCTAATACAACAATATATTATTTAACAACAATTAACTTTTTAGTACTTTTTTTATTTTAGTTCATTTTGAACGTTTTTCAATGCTTTTATACAAAATTTCGAACCATACCGACACGTGATAAGGCAAAGTAAATTATGTAAAAATCATCAGTTAATGGTTGCACTAATTATGCCACGACACGATCAGGATTTTACGGTATGTCATAAAATGTTCTAGGAAAATTACGCTAAATTTGTTTGTTAAGGCATCAAACAATGAACTTTATTTTGTAAAGCAGTTATTGACAGAAATAATATCGGTAAAATGTTTCAATTTTTTCGTTTTGTTCAGTTGTTTCAGCTTGCATATAATTAATAATAATTGTACAATTTTATATACATAAAAATACTGAATAAATTATACTACGAGCCCTAACAACTATATGTTGGGACAAGGTCATATTTTGGAATTATTGCCTTGGTTTTTCAAAATGACTGAAAAATATATGTTTAATTTTTTAAATATAAAAATAGCCATATATCCTAAACAACTTGACAATATTTTTATGAATTTGTAAATCAATCCATATTTACAGTAGCGGATTTTGTTCATAAAAGGACAAATTTGCTGACAACTAAATGTTGGGACAAGTATTTTTAAATAATTAATATCATCATAGGCGGCTTTGCTATAAACGTCACAAATGACGCAAACTGTTTACTTCAGCATTGACAGCTTGTAAGTGACTCGATACTTTGAGTAGTGAGATTTACTGTAAGTAATTTTAATTTTTTTAATGTTCAATTTTGTTAATTATTTAATTCAATGTAATGATCCGTGGAAAAGCTACAAATCAAAAACTACGCGAAATTATCATTCGTCAATACAGTACGGGAAAAACAATTCGAAAGTAGTATTCCAAAAACCACGGTCTTTAATATAATAAAAAAATACGGCGAATCTGCCAATATAGACGTTAGAGGTAAAAGTTCGGGAAGGCCAAAAGTTGTATCTCAGAGAGATTTACGAAATTTAGTAAAAATTTGCAAGTCTGCGAGAAGTACTCTTCGCGAAGTAACAGTTAAATGGAATACTGTAACTGGTTTAAATATATCAAGAGAGTGTTGCCGAAAATATATCCATAAATGGCGGTCTGGGGTTTTACAAGGTAAACTTTATTTTGTGTGGATAATCAATTACCTGAAGATTATTGATACAAATTCTTATTTAGGCCAAAGAAAAACCGCTACTGACAGAAATTCAAAAGAAAAATCGTTACAATTGGGCAAAATCTAAATTATCGTGAACACAAAATGATTGGAATATGGTCATATTTAGCGATGAGTCTAAATTTGATGTTTGTGTTGGAGATCATCGAAAACGAATAATACGAAATAAAGTAGAAGCCTTTCATAAAGATTGCTTAAAGAGGGTTGTTAAATTTCCTAAAAGGATTATGGTTTAGGGTTGCATGTCAGCAAGAGGTTTGGGCATATTAAATTTTATAGATGGCACTGTTAACGCCCAAAAATATCAACATATACTTGAGACCTCACTTTTGCCTAGTGCTCAAGAATTGATTCCAAACCAAGACTATATTTTCCAACAAGATGGAACATCGTGCCATTCAGCAAAATCAACTAAAAATTGGTTCGGTAATAATAATATAAAAGTTCTATCCCATCCTGCAGGTAGTCCGGACCTCAATGTTATAGAAACTGTGTGGCTTAAGATGAAGCAATAGTTAAGAAACCACCTTCAACGAACAATTTTTGATTTGCGGACAAAACTGCAGGAAATTTGGGATAATTTTTCTCCTCAAATGTGCCAATCTTTGGTAAATACAATGTCATTAAGAGTTCAGGCAGTTGTTAAGGCGAAAGGTGATGTAACTCCGTATTAAACAAATTTCTTGTTATGTTGTCCCAATATATAGTTGTCAGCAAATTTGGCTTGATTTTGGCAAAATAAGCTATTATGAAAAGTGATTTGTTTGCAAAGTTATAAAGATATAGTAAAATTGTCTAGATCATATTGTAATATTTGAATTCAGAATAATAAACAAAATAAATTGAGTCGTTTTAACAAAAATTACTACTTTTATTGCAAAAAAGGCCTTGTTCCAACATATAGTTGTTAGGGCTTGTACAAATATAACAATACACAGGGTTTCCAATGTGTAATAGCTTGGGCTAACATAAACAACAATAGGCCGAACTACAAAGAGAGTATCTAAACATGTGAGGGAGGCTACACCATAATTGGAAATGGTTTAGTAAGTTGAGAATTATGAGGATGACATCTCATAACTATTTTAAATAAATACAGGGTGACGCCTCTCATACGCCGCGGAAGCTCCAAGGAGAGCGGTAGTTTATATCGAAATTAAATTTTGGCAGCATATGTATGTAGTATGTAGGTTCACTGAAAGCATTTTATAAAAATATATAGAATTATACAGGATGTCCCCAAAAAAAGTTACACATCAAAGTAGTGTTTTTTCTAATCGAACACCTTATATATTAATTGAGTAATGGAAAAAAATAGAGGGGAGTTTTAATAAAGAAGCATATTATACCTAAAATCTCAGGATTTTGACATATTTTACATTTTGTGAAAATGAAGAGTAAATTTTAAATTTCGATAACAGCTACCTAAATTTTAGTTCAGCTTCTGTAGCCTGATATTTAATTACAGTAACCATTGTGTATTAAACGAAATTGAAATTTCACCGGAAAAGTTATACAGGGTGAGACAAAATTAATCTGGAGCATTAGTCACATTTAAAAGCAAGTTACTCCTTTATTTTAAATGGAACATCCAGTATATTTTTCCGGTGTTCAATGGGGAATTTATATATCTTCAAAATATTATTAAGGATGTCTATCCCTCAGACGAAGATTTTCCTAGATATTTTAATTTTTATGATTTTGCTTCAGTAAATCTATTATTTGAAAAAAAAATCTTGATGGCTGTGTGGTATATTTTTTGTTAATTTAACAAAAATTAAAGATAATAGAGTAAAATACTCGGGGCAATAAAAATATACACGTTTAAAACATATTTCAAAATTAAAAGTAGATATAAACCTATAATTATGTGACAAAAATTAACTAGGTGAAATCAAATGCTCAAAATGCTTCCTTTGCTGTTAACTGCATAAAATGATTGTCTTTTCTTTTGAAAATCTATGAATCTAAATGAAAAGATTCTTTTGGATCTTTTCATTTTAAAAGGCATATTTATGTGGAGTTCTACGTTGAAAAGCAGCTACAATAATTTCTCTCATGGTGTCGACCATAGACTTAAAATAAAATATAGACTACACTATTTACATCTCAACGCGGACAAACAACCTTTTTTGTACACATGTTTACTTCTGGGTACAGTCGACCGAGCCTTCCTCATCCAGCCTATGTTGTCACGTCTTTAATATTATCAATATTTTTTTTCTTGTTATACACATATATTGAGATATTAATACTACAGTTTAATAAAGTAGGTTTTAATATTCCATAGATGTATTAAATAGTCCTTATACTACTAAATTATAAGTCGGATACTGTTTAATAAGGATAAGTTCTTTACAATATGACAACACCGATTAGAGGCGAGGGAGCCTATTCATTCATTTATTACCTTGTAGTACGTGTCGCACGTGTGCGGTAAAGCTTTGTTGCCGCTATCTCCCCGGCTGTATTAACGCATTCTCTTAGCTTGTAGTCCTTAAGTGTTTATTTTATTGACTTTTTCTGTTCAGGAACTATAAAATATGGTTCGCCAGTGCCAAATTTGCAAGAAATTTGACTTAAATAATCCATTTAAGTCTTGAAACGACTTTGGACCGGTAGGCAACTCTCAATTTACCCATTGGCAGTCAGTGGCGTTGTTGTAGAAAGGCGCTTATTTAGATAATATTTTAGTAAAATGTAAAATCTGAATTTTTTCTTTTACATTACATTATTTACTTACTTACATTGTAACAAAATCATAATTATAACCCTGTTAATAATTAATAATGTTTTTATTAAAAATATATTCCGGTTTATTCTAAAATTATCTTCAGAATCTAAAATAACGTACAAGAATTTTAAAATGATATTACATTATGAAACAATATTTTTTAATATACCGGGTCGTCTCAAAAGTGGCTCAACCCTATAACTTTTTTTATTTTTTCAGATAAAAAAACAGATTTGTATGTTAGTAGGTATATGACATAAATTAGGATTTATTGACGTATTCAATTGTTTTTGGTCTCTTCCTGTTTCACCGAAATGATAACATCTTTCGATTTTTAAAGCCACCCTCGGTATATTGCTACTTTATTCGATAAAAAATGACACTCTGAATAGAATGACATATCATATGTCAACTTTTGACATTGTCGCTTAAAAACATTTCCTATTTTAAATTTCAATCCAGTTTTTTTCAATCCACTAAGTTTTAATCAAGGAGCCTTGGAAAAATAGTTTTGATCGTCTAATAGGTTTCTGTGTCTTGTCTAGGCCGGTTAAAAGATGTACAAATCGTATTTTTAATCATACATATGTCAATTTTTTCAAATGGAACAAGGGTGACTCATTAGCATATTTGGAAAAAGCATTTTTTTATGAATATATTGATACCACAGACTTGGTATTTCGAGTCAAATTGTCGTTATGAACCGCGTGTTACAATTACAATTAAACCATATGCGAAAATATCTATTCAGAGTGTCATTTTCTATCGAATAAAGTAGAAATATACCGAGGGTGCCGTTTAAAAATTAAAAGTTATAGTCATTTCCGGTGAAACAGGAAGTGACCAAAAACAATTGAATGCGTCAATCAATCCTAATTTATTTCATATACTAACATACTAAATCTTGTTTTTTTATTTGAAAATATAAAAAAATTATGGGGGATGAGCCACTTTTGAGACGCACCCGGTATAATAAAGACAGTACCGAGTTAAATAAATGTAGTTTTTATTTTATCACCTTCCTTGCTTTAATGGAACAGATTTATGTTTTCTCTAATTTACATAATAAGACATCACTTAACCAGAAACAAAATTACAACAATCATATTTTTTTTTCTCTCCCTGTCGCCGATTCTATTATATCTGTGGAATAGATCCTGTTTTGATTAATATTAGGGGTTGTAAATGTTTGACTAAAATTAATAATTTATTATTAATTTCAAAAATTACCTAATTTCAATTATAAAATTTCTTCTATAACGTGTATTTTATTATTTTTATCCTTTTTGGACTCTAAATTGTTTTTTCTAAACTTATATTTAAAAAACCTGTCCTAAATCTTAATAAAATATAAAAAAGTTTAAATACGATATATTTTTAATTTAATTATAGCTTCATTAAAATAAAAAAATTACCCGGCTATGATACGGAGAGTTCAGGTGTACTTGAGAAACGAAAGTTTGTGTTGTGTTTCTCGGCAGAGTCGTCAGGGAACGACCGTTACGACAGAGACAACATATCTATCGCTCGTGTCGCACTCGTTATAACCTAAAACAATAACACAACAATAACAAGACAGTGTCTGACCGCATGTTCCAGCTATTTATGAATGAGATGCTCAGTCTATATTTTATTTTAAGTCTATGGTGTCGACACTAGTTGGTCGAGTTTTGTAAACACTGTCTTTAATATATCCCCATAAAAAACAGACTAGATAGAATCAGGAGCATTTAGGTACTCTATTAGTTAGTGAATGCACACTGCATTTACCAACTAATAGAATCTGCTCTGAATTAACATACATATGTATGCTCACAAAATTTCATTTCAATATTTCAATACAAACTGTAACTCCTTGGAGTCTCTACGGCGTATGAGAGGCGCCACCCTGTATAATATCAGTGAATAATCTTTTTTTAGGAAAAACTTTTCCATATTAAACACGCAATAGTTCCATGTAACAGCAAATCAATTCAAATTTAACAAAACAAAAATGCACAAACACACTAATCAACAGCATTTGCATTTTTGCGACTTTCATATTGATGACTTGGTAGAAAAACATGATTATTGTATACATTTCTAACAATAATCCATAATCATTATAATTAGCATTATTAACATTTTTGTGGCTCTTAGATATTTATATATGTTTATTGTATTCTTTTCATATACAAAAAAATTATAAATAACAATAATTCAAACTAATAAATATCACGGGAAGCTAATATAAGCAAATTTCAATGAATGATGTTTTTAGTATTTTATATGAATGACAGATTAATTATATGTAACCTTCAAGCAGTTGTAGTTCTAATGTCATCATTTCATTTACTGGAACTATAATAATAATTGTTAATAATGTTTATACCTTAATGCTTGTTATTTATGCAAAAGAAAAATATTTTTTTATCTAATTCAATGAAATATATGTACAGAGAAGACCAGGCTACTAGTAACATAGCAAGTTGCCGGACGAATTTACGTTTACCCGTTTTGCGTTCGTACTCGAGATTCACTGCCGGCTAGTCGGCTGGTCAGGCAGTACGTGCAGTTGCAGTTGTGCTTGGACGGGTCGGTCGTGACAGACTAGGAATACGGCGCGAGGAGTGCCGAGTATTTATTATTTTCATTTTAAGTGTTTACCTTCACTTAAGGTAACATTTAAAATAAAAATACTTAAATATTTATAATTTGATTGTGTTTACAAGCCCAAACTAAAAATAAATAAATTCTCTAAACCCAAAAACTAAAATATTACTCTAAATAAAAAAAAGTTATAACAAGTGTTCAAAAAGACCACCTTCTTGTGCTAGACAGAAGCCTAGGCGGTCGTAAAATCCCCGTCTGACATTGGCTAACATATTAGGGCTAATAGTTTGGAAAGCCTCTCGTAGTTTTACTTGAAGCTCATCCAGATTATTAGCCCTATTATGACCATACACTTTGGATTTTACATAACCCCACAAAAAGAAATCATTGTGAGAAAGATCTGGTGATCTAGCGGGCCACAAAATAGTTCCATATCCACTAATTAATCGGCTGGGAAAAGTATTGTTCAAATATTCTTGAACAATACGGGTATTGTGGACAGGGCAACCACCTCAGCAATTTGATTACTTGAAAACGGGGATTTTGGTCCGCGGTAGCACAAATGAACACTTGCTTTAACTCCTGTTCTTCATTAATCAACACATCAGGCTTTTTGTGTTTTTGTGGGGACACGCACCCATGTGTTTCAAAATTATTAATAACTCTTGATATAGTAGGTAAAGATGGAATTGGCCTGTTTACAAAAGTTTGTGAAAAAATTGTTTGGATATCCCGATAAGACCTATTTTGGAAATACCATTTTACAATTTGAATTTTCTCACGAACTTCGTAAACATCCATTATTTTACTTAAAAAATAAATTTTACACGATAACTGTCGCGAGAATCTATGTATTCGTTTTGGCTATTAAAACACGAATAAATACAAATTCTGAAACATTCTTATCACATATATATCTGCGTATTTTTATTTTATCGCATTTTTTCGCCTGCTTTTTATCCGGCGGACGGGTATACGCGAATTCATCTGGTTTTGCCTATGTTACTACTACGGTGGTCCGGTCTGTATAAATAAATGCATTTTCTATGCATCTGTAAATGTTACATCATATTGTTCCATCTTCGTTTGTTACTGCCTGGTTAACAGAATTTTGAAATCTTCTAACTAGACGTTTCTGATATCTAATATACAGGGTGGTCCGAACTGTATTCCTATAAAAGAGATACAGGGTGTAGAAGTTTCATTTTTATTTCAATTTTTTCAAATAATTTCTGAGGTAACGTTGACTGAAATGATAAATTTATAACCTTTTATTTTTTTAAATTAATCATAAATTTTTCTTCGAAAAAATGATAAAATCGTTTTTGTTGAACTTTTGATACAAAATCGTTTCAAATTTATGATTTCAGTCTAACAATTATTTAATCAACATCTTTATGTAAATGATGACAGGTATTGATAATTTAGATTCAAAATATCTCGAGAACCATTACTCGAAGCGATTTTTACCAAGAGACCATTTTTACGTAAAAAACGTCGTGAATGTACGAGTATATTTTTTTACTTAGCAGTTTTATACAGGTACTGACAAAATGTTATTTCTCTTCAAACCAATTAAAAATATAGGTGGCGTCCTCTACAATTGGGAGTTATATTGATAACAAAAACAAATTTCTCATGTCAAAAAACTCTTAGACACGAATTTTTATCCAAATATTGACGTTACTTCAGAAATTATTTGGAAAAAATCGATATAAAAATTAATCTCTGTATTTCCGAATCTAAGCATTTTTGGACATACATTTATACGAACTTTTTTACTTCTTTTTATCTGCAGAATATCCTGCCGAACTTTCTGGAATACAATTTGGATCACCCTGTATAATTAAACGGTGCTCAAAAATACGAAAAGTTACTTCGTCGATAACGTTCAATAATTTTCAACCTTTTTTGAACGCGCCACGATTAAATTAAGCTGTGATCATATGTACACACACCGGAAAAATCTAGGGATATCATTTTATTAAAGTTAAAAATAAATGTTTTGAATAAACAACCACATATTTGTAGGCCGATTCTTTCTACTTCGATTGAAACGAAGTAGTCACACTAGTTATTTCTAAATTTGGGATATTTGCAGAAGTGTTTGTGCATTTTTTGTCAAATGTATAAAAAGCACCTAGCATCAATTGTTCGAATTTAACCTGTACTGGCTATGTTTTTATGATAACTGGCCAAAATTCATTCAAATAACTCTGTTTAGTATTAAACGGCATTATGGAGTGTATACATCTTAATAGAGACGAAATGCTAAGGGCCATGGGTATGCTCGAAGCTGGAATGCGCCAAATCGACGTAGCTAGAGCATTAAATACAACGCAAAGTGTAATGTGACTCTTACAGCACCAGAGCTTAGTTTAGTTCTCCAGGAAACACATAATGTAACCGTTAGTCCTGACACTGTTCGCAATAGATTAAGAGAGGTCAACTTAAGAAGCAGACGCCCCTGGAGAGCCCAACCCTTAACGAGAGGAAATCGAGAGGTACGATATTTGTGGGCTCAAGATCATGTTCAGTGGTCGAATGAACAATGAGTCACGCTTTGGAATTCATCCGGATTCGAGAAGGCTTAGGGTATGGAGAGAACCGGGAAATTTGATTCGGTTGGATCATGTTGAGGAAGTGCTCCCTTATCAAGGTGGAACAGTTATGGTCTGGGGAGGAGTCCAGTTAGGCCGAAAAACCGATCTCGTTTTTCATGAAAGGTTTCTAACAGGAATCACATATCGTGATTTAATTCTTGAGCCTGTCGTGTTACCATATCCCAATGATTTTGGGAGAAACTTCATTCTCATGCATGACAATGCACGGCCTCATACAGCCAGAGTGGTAAATGAGTTTATCAATGCTCATCAATTAAACATCTTACCCTGGCCGGCACAATCTCCTGACCTTAACGCCATCGAGCACGTATGGGACGCGGTCCAAAGAAGAATTTTGAGAATGGGTATGCCTCGTGAAACTCGTAGGGATCTGGTTCGGGCCGTGAATGCAGCGTGGCAGGCTGTACCTCAAGAAGAGATCGACAACCTGATCAGGAGCATGGAGAGACGATGTAGGGCTGTAATGAACAGTAGAGGAGGCCATACCCTTTATTAAGTAAAATGGTTTTATCTTCTTTTTTAATTCACAGTTTAGAATAAAAAAAAATGTGTATATTTTTGAGTTCAATAAAATCAAGGTAAATTTGAAAAATTCGGTAAATTTCGCATTTTTATTTCCAATACGTCCTGTAAACTATTTGTTTATTTTAATTTTATTATATCAGAAATGCAAATAATAAAATTACTGATGATGGCTGGATAAAATTATAATATCCCTAGACTTTTCCGGTGTGTGTATTTTTTTACCATGTTGAACATTATTGTTGTATTGAAGAATAGTAGTTTTTTTATCATCCAGTAAAGACAGCGAAAATAGGGGAACATACTGTACAATATTTGAAAATATAATTTAATTTTTAACTATAATAATAATCCGCCTCATTATACATATTATACATTCCACTGTCAAAAATTATTATTCCTGCATTTACTATAAACAAACTAACATGTAAATGTTTAATAATAATTGATTTATTATGTTTAAAAACTGGTAAATTTGTTGACTGCAAACTAAGCCAAACACTCGTTGCCCTTTAAAATATCATATAATAAAATTATGCATATTATATTGTTATTTTGACGTTAAAATATATGTTTTATTTTATTGCACAGTTGCCACTGCTGGTTGATGATTTATTAATTTTGTTTATTCCATCTGGATTAACCATATTTATCGATTTATTCAATGATTTTGATAATATTATCGTTACTTAATTTTATTGGAAATAAATTTATTTATTATTCATATATTAATTTTTTATATAATGTGTTGTAACAGTCAAATTTCCTCGCAACGACCTCTGTGTGCTAGCTCATAAAATATCGCAAATAGCTATTATTTTTGCATCATGTTTACTATAATTTTATTGTTAAATATTATTTTATTTAAATTATACAATTATGCAACCCGATATACACCGCGCTATAGAGCCACAGAATATTGTCACTGGATGCCGCCCAGCATTAGAATTTTTGTCGACCTCTTTTTATCTTTGGTCATCACTTGTCACTTGTCACTGTCAGATCAAATCAGATGTTTTTAGATTTATTTATCCTGTGTTTTGGTTATTGAAATTTTATAATGATCAGATAAAATTTCGTAGTTAAATTGGTTATTTTTGATGTGGATCGCAGTGTGCAATTCGTTCATTTAATTGTGGGAATTTGTGAGTTTAGTTCGTTCATTGACCGGATATCGAAGATGGCTGTGAAAATAATCTAGAACATCATTTTTTATTTATGCCTTTTTGTGAGTAGGACTAGTCACGATATATGGTTCTCTATCTATATCCTGGAGGGAGATTTCCGGTTGGAAATCTGATTTTGTGAAGGAAATCGAATCCTTGCATCACTTCTTGTGTACTCCCCGACCGAGAATATCGTCGTGAAGAACTGGCTGCCGTTTCGTGAAGCATTCCCTGTTGGCGAATAGCAGGTCTTCGTAAAGAAGGATTAAGGCTTCCGAAACACCTTTGGTCAGAGACTTGGTTGGATTTTGATGATTTTATGGACCGCCGACCAATTTCCGTAATGGGATTAAAATAGCCTTTTTCCGACCGATATTCCGATTCCACGTGCCCAAGAAGTCCCCGAACAGTTTTAAGAGCAAGAAGACCGATCCAGACCGTAGCACAGAACAGTCCAGAATTCCATCCGTTCCTGTTGCCCGTGTGTAGAGTTACCCGTTGGACATCATAAACCCTCGTTGAGGTAAAGTTCAGATTTGATTAGTCCTTCTTTATTACCTTTAATAACTCCTACACGTTGTGCTAGTCCTTGTTCTATAATTGAGGTTCTTTTCTAAGACAACCAATATTATTTAGGATTTTTATGTTCATCATTTGAAACACCTGCCATGCATCTGTACCTCTGCTGACATCCGTGGACTCCAGTGACATTGCATCGAGCTGTTGTACACCGTCGTAGCCACCCGGTAGCTATGCACTATAGCTAAGCCGGAGGAAGTTTCAGTAGTTTGCAAGTTCTTGTCAAGACATTACACAGTAGAGTAAGATCGTTTAGATATTAGTTAGATTTAGTTTGATATTTGTATTCCGCCCTTAGAGCATACTTAGTTTAAGTTAAGGGGGATGACGTCATAGATTTAGTTTTTATTGATTTAAATTCTGACTTAATATATTTCAATCATTTACTTTTATTCATTTCCATTTCTTTAAATATTAACTTTTAATATTTTAATAAATTGCTTAAATATTTTTAGTAGTATTATTTACAGTTTAGTCTCATAGATAAGTTAGAGTCACTCAAGTTCAAATAATTATAGTAATATTTGAAGTTCATGGTAGTTGCACTCAACAGTTCGAGGTTAGTGTTGAAGTCTACTTAATAGTTACATCTTTATTGCCGAGTTCATAGAGTATAATCTCGTGGCGCCCTTTTATTAATATCTTTGAACCCCGACCACCCGGCTGTTAAAAATTAAAAAGCTAGTGGCCTCTATGCAACTCATTCAGATTAAGTAAACTTTGTGTTTTATTGAACTTCAAATAAGAAAGGGCGTGGCCAGTGTGGATTATAATTATAATTACAAAATACATATTAATTCGAATTTTTATTTTAGTTTTGATATTACAGCTGTAAAATAGACAGCACAGGGTATCCCATTTTAGTTGAAATCATACGGTATCTCCGTTATTCGTGAAGATAGAAGGGTGCGGTTACACACCCAAGCAGCATTTGGACGTCGGGACAACGTTGTATCACGCGACCAAACGTCGGAGCGCAACGTCGGCACAACCTCGTGCCTACCCTAGTCTGCACTAGTTTGGAGAATAATTTTTGGGTCGAAACGACGTTGGATACCGACGCTGGCTAGCAGCCTAATTTAGTACAAACTGCAACGTTGTTTAAAATCCTAATTCACAGAAATACAAAACTATAATAATATGGCCTTTAAGTCGCGTTTTATCCTAAATTGAGATAATTATAGTAAAAATATTATTTTTATGATTTAGTTAGAGACATATGCCAGATGGCAGTAATGGAAAACAAAACAAAAGTATTTAAGTGTGGAGGATGTTTGAAGATCATAATTATTGAAACACTTTAACCGACTTTGTAACTCGTTACCCAAGGCAAAAAAGTTAAACGCAAACAACTTTATTGATAAATGTATTGTTTCTACTTTGAAAAATACTAATGGGCCTTAAAATTAAAGAGAAGTTTTAAAAATTTCTTGAATTTTTTTAGTAAAATGAGAATAATTTATTCGCAGTCGAAAAATTGTTTCCGCGTGTTGTTTAGGGTCAAATATTTCAAGTTAATGTATCCAAAAAGCAGGAATTGCTATTTTAGGAACGAAACATTTTCTTATTCAACAACATGGCGGCTTTCACGTTGTTGTTTTGGAGATTAAGATGGAGTAGTTCGAGTAGTCGCATACTGGACTAATAAAGTCGCAGTTCAGCCTTAACAGGTAGTATACTAGTCGCAAGATTGCCTAATTTAGTCATCCTAGAGTCTATATAGCTTGTGCCGCCCTCTATATTCTAAACAAACGTGAGAGTGGATAAAGTATCGGTAATATGTCGATGTATATTTAAATTTAGTTTTATATGTACCTTTCTTATGTCCCATTTTAATTAAGTTTTTTTATAAAAACAAAAACAGCACTGAACTGCCTGACTGAACAGAACAATGAAGTGAAAATTTAAGATTTAAGGTTATTGTTCAATACAGTTGCAAAAAGGTAGTGGCTCGACGTCCTACCAACGTAAGAATAAGGAAATCTAAACAACGTTGGTATTAGTAAAACAGACGACGTTTGCATAACGTTGGAATAGGTCCTGAAAGTGACGTCGGAAAACTCTTTATTGCCCAACATTGTAACTACGTTGTCCGAATCACCTAAAGATCACTTAAGCAAAAAAGGTTTCAAGACAACGTTTATTCGACGTCGCAGAAGCTTTTACTTTGTTGTAGTACTAGTTCAACGTCGGCACAGCGTTACAACAACGTTTACATTTATTTTAATACCTAAAGTACGGAGCTAACTATTTTGTAACTAATCCAACGTTGTGTTTAGTAAACATGTGGTCGCAAGTCGTAAAAATTCTCTTGGGCAAACTTGTGCTACTTTTTTGTCAAACGGAAGATGCCGTAAACAAAATTTTCATAGCCCTCTTCATTGCTGAGCTACAGGCTCTTTTTGAAAATTTTGCAATTTGGGACACCCCTTGTATCTCTGTTATTGTTAAAGGTATCGAGACGGTGAAAACTTTTTATTGTAGAACTTTTTACGTAGAATACAGCGGCATAGTCGTTTTTAAGATATGAACTAAAGTTATGTTTTCTTAAATGGAACACCCTGTATATTTATAAATTATATGATCTGGCTTGCCATAAGCTTCTCAAAACTATATATCACTCTATATTTATTTTCACTAAATTGTCTTACAAAGGGGTAGCTGTGGCAACACTGCCGCTATCACTTTTCCTCTCGCTAGCTCGCGCGTCACGGCCGTCTCGTGTGCGTCTCGCTGCCGTCATTCAAGGCAGTGTGTCACGGCTCCGAATTTTTACTCCCAACGCGCTTAAAGAAGTTTCACTTCGAAAAACATAAATTTAGACGTTTAGCAAGCTATATCGATATACAATTTTCGATCTCAGCAGTTTTATCTTTTCACAGAAACCGTCGAAAGCCGAGATCCAAATCGAGCGTGAACGTGGTAACAAGTATCGATTCGACCATCGCATCGGTGGGAATTTACGATGCGTCATTAATTTTTTCCTAGGTGGTACGGCTTGAAAAAGAACTTTGCGGTTTCCCTTGCCAGCGTAGCGAGCACTTCGACGGCTATATAAACATGACGAAAGCTGAAAAACGAACTGGCCCCAGCGCCATTACCTTAATTAGCTATCAAATAAACAAACAATTTGCACTGAAAAATGCTAACGATGGTGGTTTTGGTTAAAACAAAGAAATTTGTTTCACATACATAAGCTTCATTCAGAATCTCGCAATTAGTGGAATAAATTAGTAGTTTGTGGCAATACTGGGTATTAAACGATCAGTGGTATACTAAGAAAATCACTATAATAAACTTGACACTGTATCAACCTTGATTTCATTCATATTTTCTAGTGATGGAATACCGGTTCCACATGAGACGCATACACAATAGCGACCGTTCTAGAAAAATACCGCTACAAAATACCGCGATTTTGTAACCGAGGTTCCTACTTCCGAAGTGTCGTCGTGGTTCTCGCTAAAAATATATCTAACTTATCTATATTAATTTGTAGATTAATGTAACTTTTATCCGCCACTCGTTTTCCAAATATCGAGTTTATAATTGTGCTACCTTGAGCCATTTGCTACCTTCCCGTTTGGGAGGTGGGTTCAAAATTGTACCTATATAAAACAAAAAATTTTAGTTCGATGTAATCACACAATAAAACACAGATTGACAAGACAGACGTTTATTCAAAGTAGGGTAGCTCATCATTTGAAACAATACAATTTAAAATGGTTTAAATAATTATTACAATAATATAGGGAAATTAAAATGACTATATTATAAATTAAATATCTGCAACAATTGGTAATACTGGTTACCAGTTAGTGTAACCTAGACTAAAAATTACCTACTCTACTAAAATTTTAATATAAATGAAAAACGGGTACCCACGATATAAATGATACTTATAATTACTAAATAAATGGTCTTTAACTAAAACTAATCACAAGCAACAAAAAAATAGGTACAATATTGTATTAAAAGTTTAAAAATAAAAAGTAATAACAACTTAGTAAGAATTTAATTATAAAAAAATAAAGAATAACATTCCCAACAAGTGGTGATACGAGTCAAATAGAGAACTACAACATTTGGTGGCAGCGACTACAAGATTGGTGACGACGGTGGTCCAATCCAGGATCACGACACTCGCTAGCCAGTCGTGAAAACCCTCATGGAATCAAGTCGGTGCGTAAAAAGAAAAACCAAACCAAGATGCCTAATTTAAAACTAACCCAATAAAAATTTGTCCCACGTGATAATTAAAAAATCCAAAATTAACTTACCCAAACTACTGTGGGCGATTTCCTTGGAAATAATACAAATGATACAACGTTTTTAGTTTCCTCTCAATCCAGCCGTAGCCGTTGCTAATATCGATTAAACGTAGAGAATTATTAACCTTTCCCAAAATCAAATGAAAGGATTTTTCAACTCAAAACGTGATTTCACTGCCAGCGTGCCGAAAAGAAAAGAAAGGAAATCACCAGACAGGTGGGCGCTTGGAATTTTAATCACGAAACCCCCTCCTGATATAAATTTAGCTATAAAATCGCTAGGTACTTCCGCAACCAGTTAAGTACCAATGCTGCCAGGATTAATCCGATAATCAAAGAAAATTAATAATAAATCAAACAATAATAATAATAATAATAAGTTAAATGCAATTACAATTAGATACAATTGATAATAGTTTAAGATCATTAATAAATAAAAGTATTAAAATAAGTTAAATGCTAAAATTAATTATTTAGAGACTAAATATGAATGAGGTGAAATATGATTTAAGAAAATCTCAAGAAGCTGGCAACACCGTTACCCGCGTTGACGATTTGACGTTTGCCTTAACCACAAATAAATTAATCATAACAAAAATCACCATCAGATTATCTATTAATAATAATTATTGAAGGCATTATTGTTATTAAAAGGTATGTACATCGTTTCTTATAATATAATTAATATAATATGATTTCCCTTTGTAGCACCGAAATAAAACAAAAAAACAATATTGATTATTTATTTTGATTAATTGATAAACCTACTCCTTATATTGAAAGTTCCACATGGAAATTTCAATATACGGAGATGAGATAACTAAATACATAAAATACGTTCCTGTGGATATACCAGCATTGTTAACCTTTGTTTTCCGTTGTGATATTGATTTCCATATCGACGCACGATATAAGCTTATTATTGTCGAACCCTTTCATCCTAAATCGCCATAGAGAATCCTTCACCGGTAGAAAACGGAGTATGTCTCCATTAAACGGACACTTCGAATTGATGTAAGTCATCTAAAACGTAAATTAACTGGAATTTTTAACACATTCTAGAAATTACATTTTGATAATAATTTCTGTGAAATTGTTGATGGCGTGTCATTTATAAAATATATACATTGTTATCGTTTCATAATAAAGGTTGAATAAAAATCTTTGAATAAAAAGATTAAGGAACTAGGATAATACTATCCATGTATTCATGCGTGGTAAACGGACAAAGGACCCTAGGGTGGCGATCCTTAACAGTTCTGTTTGACGATTCATTTGACACATTTGAATTTGATTTAAAATTTTGTGGATTTGGCAGTCTTTACTGAGCTTATTTTATGTTATTTATTATTTATTCTATTGCTGACAGTCGTTTAAAGGTAGTAAATCTAGAAGGATTTTTTTTGTGACAGAACTTAAATTAACAGGGACACTATTGCGATTTATCGAAAATGACTGTAAAGTAGTTGGTTGTGTAGCGTGCGATAAATCTCGGTTAAAAATCGAGGGAAATACTTAGTGGAAAAAGTTTTCGCCAGTAAGTGACTATACCGTATGGTCAAAAAAAAACGGTGTCAGTAATGGCTATGAAATGAAGATCCCTTTTATTTTATATGTAATTTTTTTATGGGAAATGGCGTCGATCGTCATTTCACAGCCAACTGGACGCCGTTTCTTTTTCGATAATACGGTATAATAGGTATACATACCTGTAGTAAACCGATCATTTATGAAATTCACTTAAAATTAACTAATTATATATTTTTTCTGACATTCTTGCTTTTATTTACTACTTGTCAAAGATTAGTTGTCAAAGAATTTAGATACGTCAATTTGACTTACCTGCTGCAGTAGCGTATCGGATGTTTGTGTTAATAAATAATAAATCATTATTATAATTACCAAGATTTATTCACAACGTAAAATAAAACAACAAAATATTAATTCTACCCTACCATATTTTTACGCGTTTTGAATAAAATTAGAAAGGCACTAATATGCTCCTTCCTTAATCTTTTTATTCAAAGGGTCTCATCAATAATTTAAAAAAAATTCAAATAAGGTATATATAATATAAAAAATCAAATAAGGTATAATATCTGGTCAAAGGAGTTCTTCCTATCTTCTGTTGAGAGCATATAATTTTTTACACAAAGATTAAAAAAATCAAATAATTTTTTCCAACTCGAAAGCTTTATTAAAATAAATGATGTTTTTTCTGTTGGAATCAAATAAACAGATAATTGAAAGACTTGAGAATGTTCATAACTAACTAAATGTGTGGTCTGGTTCATAATGTTGATTTTTAATTTCGTATATGTACGTATATTTATTACAGTTAGGGGTGCGAGTGCTCAGTGCCAACTGAGCGCCCATATAAACACTTAATTTGTTTGATATATATATAATAATAATAATAGCTCTCGTATATAGCGTTTAACGCCTTGGGAGTAGCAAGGTACAGTTTGCCATACTAGAGCCGTTCGGTATACAAGGAAGGTAATTAATTTTGAATTAATGGAAGGTTATGAAATTATTTATGTATAGGTTCCAACAGCCTATTATTACCTCAGGATTGTGAATCCCAAGTACTCATTTAAAGCTGAGTCTACCCAGGTACCCAAACTATTTTTATTTTATTAATTAAAAATAGTCGGCTGATGAAATGCCGGCTGTAGTATTCGAACCCACAACCTTTGAATTGGTAGACGCGAGCTGTACCTCTACGCCACCGGGCACCTATTTGTTTGATATTAGTTTAGTTTTAGTCATCTGGTGATTATGCTAACATAGTTCGTAAAACTCGCGCCCAATTTTTAAAGAAGTCTTTTGATGTCTTGTGGTGACTTAGTGTTTTTATTTTGCTAAGTATATTTTGTAATGTTTATATTATTATAAATAAAGGCTGTCAGTTATTAGGTTTTTCTTTATATAAATAAATGTTATATTGTAACTGGCTGTTTTTATGGTATAAATATTTTAATAATATGAAGACTTGAAGTAAATAATTTTCTATATATTTTAGAACATTTAGCTCAAATAAGATATGGTAGACCGGATAAATCTTGCGTTGCTGAACATATTGTTGATAAAGAACATTGTATAGATCTTAATAATTTAAAATTAATTAAACAAGTCTCAAATTACAGGCAATTAGATGCATATGAAAGCATCAGAATTAATAAATGTAAAGATAGTATGAACAGAGACAACGGTGCAATTCCTTCAAGTTCGTTGTTCCTACTACTCTAGTGGCGGAAATCTAAATGTTACGCTCGGTGGGCTCTGACTCGGTTGGCTAGATTTGGCCACGCTCACTCGGTACCTACTGAGCGAGTATATAAACGCTCAAATTGTACTTTTTAGATTAGTCTTAATCATCTGCTGATGATGCTAACATGGTTAGCGAAACGCGCGTCCAGTGTAAAAGTAAAAGTGTTTTGGTGTATTATTGTGGTGATTTAGTGTTTTATTTTGTTCTATATGTTTGTCATGTTTTATTTGTAAAATGTCCTAAGATCCCATAACCAACAACATACAGAAAGCGCTAAGTTCCACGGTTATTAAGTTGTATCCTTGTGTTGTATGTCAACAGGGACACCACCCGTTCTTATAAATTGGTTATATAACAAAAAATGTTGTTTATCTTGAAATAATAATGATTTTGGTACTTAGAACATGATTTACTCCAAGTCGTTATATGATATTTGAATATGACATTTATAGAAATCTATTTAATATTTAGGATTTTTGAAATATATGTAAATGAAGTAGATCACTTTTTGTGCACAGCTTTTTCTACTGCAGATGTTTTTACGATTATTACTGTAAATGTTTTTTGGAACAATAAATAGTATTATTATTATACTCACCGGCTTAATCGGGCACACGAGTGGAGTATCAAAATGCTCCAGAAATTCAGTATAAATTTGATTCTTTTTCGCCAATAGTCCGCAAATATTTCGTTGCATGTAATGCTTAATAAAGAACTCGCAGGTGTCGAGATTTCCGCCAAAATCGCATTTCCAAATGTCAAATTGTATCTAAAAACATCAGAAAGGCATTGCTGAAATTTTAATACACTGTGTGTTTAAAAACTGAAATAAGTGCAAATATCTAAATAATATAGTAATCGCAAAACAATTTCCTATGCAGGTGGGGATCAACTTTGAGTGACAAGCACTGTCAGATTGTGAGGGATTTATGAGATGAATCTTAATGTATAATTATTGGGAAACAATTTATTTATTATATAATTTTTTAAAGATTTTTACGTTTTATTTTTAATTTAGTTTATTTATTTGTTTTATAGCTTATTTTACTTATTACATATTGGCAAAAACTAGTCCATTATGAAGAATATTCTAAGCGTTATTATGGGTTATTTATTTACTTATTGATACAACACAAGAAGTGGTAACAACAAGTAAGAGGGTGTGATTAATGCAGAAACTAATATTCATAGAGTTTACTTAAATTAACGTAGAAATATCTTTGAAAGTGGTATAATGTGATTAACGATCAAACGGACTTCTCTGACTGCAGTGGTAATAAAGGACCTTTATTGTCACGTTCTCGTTCAAAATAGTTGATCAGAGTAGCTACAAACTCTTTGGTTCGACTCTTTAAATGCTTCGGAATATTTTTGAGACAAAATCTCAAGAAATGCAAAACAAAAACTTGAAAATTTAGTTCTTAAAAGAGCTGTTTGCGCTTAAAAATACGATTTAAAAGACTGAAAACTGGCAAAAACGAGAATAACTCATAAACATTCATCAAGAACACGATATTATACAAAATAATGACTGAAATTATGATAATAATTGTCAAATAATAAACGACAACGTTGCTTAACACGGCGCAATGTGACCAACATTTAAAAAATTCGGTTTAAACTATTTTTACAGCTTTAATCTAAATAAAATATCTGTTACAATCATTTGCTCTATAAAGTAAAACGAAGAGCTGCTCGGTGTTTTAAATTATACAAGAAATTTAACCATCTTTGCCAAAATTTCATTTAGTCGGGTTTATAGGCTTTAGCGAAAATGTTTTGCGATTAGTTTATCTTATATAGTATATTTTCGTACAAGATACACAAACTTTTTTTCGTGAAATAAAGATGTTAAAAAATATGTATTTTCTTTTATTTTTTTCTGTATTTTAAAAAATTTATGACCTCCAGTCCATTAAAAAATTAAAATTTTCTTCTTTGATCTGTACTAAATATGTAACGTTGCCATATATTCCTAGTGTCTCAGAAAAATTGAATAATAATAATAATAATATATTTAGTTACAAAATAATACCAAAAGACATGTTTAATATTCAACAAGAACTGACATAATATCAATCAAGTCGAATTAAAATTAATTAACTCTTTAAATAATCTACATTTAAAAACAGTACAAAATTATATGAACATTTTGAGATATGTAGCAACTGGACCAGATTTCACAAAATCTCCAGATTTTACAAAAATGGACGATTAAAGACATTAAAGGTTTATTATTATATTATATAAAACGGATCCTGTGACAATGGCCCACTTTTGAAGAGAGTTTAAATTAATTTGGATTTGTTGTTCACAAACTCTGGATGAACTTGACGATAAATAAACAGGGTGAGTTTCCTACGATGTTCTCTATGGGTATCTCGGAAACTACTGGAGATAGAGAGTCGGTTAAATGGGGAAAGAACTGCAGTTTTGTGGGGTCATAAATATGCGC